>NW_027507714.1:1539368-1542110 GCF_037356315.1 Lithobates pipiens | reverse complement strand
TCTCCAAATTGGGGCCCAAAGTGTCTATTTTGTGTGGCCGCCATTATTTTCCAGCACTGCCTTCACCCTCTTGGGCATGGAGGTCAGCAGAGCTTCACATGTTGTCACCGGAGTCCTCCCCCCTCCCCCATGATGACATCACAGAGCTGGTGGATGTTGGAGACCTTCCCCTCCTCCACCTTCCCTCTGAGGATGTCCCACAGATGATGAATAGGGTTTAGGTCTGGAGACATGCTTGGCCAGTCCATCACCTTTACCCTCAGCTTCTTTAGCAAGGCAGTGGTGGTATTGGAGGTGTGTTTGGGGTGGTTATCATGTTGGAATACTGCCCTGCGGTCCAGTCTCTGAAGGGAGGGGATCATGCTCTGCTTCAGTATGTCACAGTACATGTTGGCATTCATGGTCCCCTCAATGATCTGTAGCCCCCCAGTGCCGGCAGCACTCATGCAGCCCCAGACCATGACACCCCCACCATGCCTGACTGTAGACAAGACACACTTGTCTTTGTCCTCCTCACCTGGTTGCCCCCACACACGCCTGACACCATCTGACACCAAATACCTTTATCTTGGTCTCATCAGAGCACAGGACATGGTTCCAGTAATCCATCTCCTTAGTCTGCTTGTCTTCAGCAAACTGTTTGTGGTCTTTCTTGTGCATCATCTTTAGAAGAGGCTTCCTTCTGGGACGACAGCCATGCAGACCAATTTGATGCAGTGTGCGGCGTATGGTCTGAGCACTGACAGGCTGACCCCCTACAACCTCTGCAGCAATGCTGGCAGCACTCATACGTCTATTTCCCAAAGACAACCTCTGGATATGACGCTGATCACGTGACCTCAACTTCTTTGGTGGACCATGGCGAGGCCTGTTCTGAGGGGAACCTGTCCTGTTATACCGCTGTATGGTCTTGGCCACCGTGCTGCAGCTCAGTTTCCGGGTCTTGGCAATCTTCTTATAGCCTAGACCATCTTTATGTAGAGCGACAATTCTTATCTTCAGATCCTCAGAGAGTTCTTTGCCATGAGGTGCCATGCTGTACTTCCAGTGACCAGTATGAGAGGGTGAGAGCGATAACACCAAATTTAACACACCTGCTCCCCATTCACACCTGAGACCTTGTAACACTAAACGAGTCACATGACACCGGGGGAGGGAAAATGACCAATTGGGCCCAATTTGAACATTTTCACTTAGGGGTGTACTGACTTTTGTTGCCAGCGGTTTAGACATTAATGGCTGTGTGTTGAGTTATTTTGAGGGGACAGGAAATTTACACTGTTATACAAGCTGTACACTCACTACTTTACATTGTAGACAAGTGTCATTTCTTCAGTGTTTTCACATGAAAAGAGAGAAGAAAAGATTTACACAAATGTCACTGAGGGGTGTACTTTTGTCACATACTGTAAATGGTTTTTTTTTTCCCCCTCAGCTGGTACCGGTTCCTGGGTGAGGGAGATGCACACTTGTACTGCTCTAACAGTAAAGAACCCTTTCCTCAGTCTAAGGTTACACCTCCTTTCTTCCAACCTCCCATCCTCCTCTGGAACCTCAAACAGTTTATTAGTTACTGAAGTAACCTTTATATATGTAGATTGTAATTGCATCTCCTTCAATCAACTCTTCACAGCTGTATTCTATGTCACTGATTTCCCCCCCCCCCATAGCTACATCTTTCCTGAGGATTGGTGACCAAAACCATGCCATGCTTCCACATTGTTGCTCAGTCTCCGGTATGATGTAGGGGACTCTTCTGCCAGGAGCCACAGTCAGTCAAACCAAGTAGAGGGGGGGGAGGGGGGGGGGGTCTTGTCAGGCTGAGTACAGCCATGCTGTGGGTCCCCATGGTGTCCTGCAGTTCTGATTGGAAGCTGAGGGATGCAGACTGACCACACCAGCACAGATCTTCTTCCCTGTGTGGTCAGATTGCTGCAGGAACACATGGGGGACTAGCGGGATCACCGGGTATTTGCTGAAAAATAAAAATAATGCATTTGTAAAATATCACTGATCAGCTTTTACATACATTGTGCACAAGGTGATCCAACCCCCGAGGGATGTGGTGACTGGGAGATTTCTGTTTTTTTCGGTGACAGGTTCAGAATGCGGACTCGGTGCTGCTGTTCGTTGTGGCGTGGACAGTCACTGAAATCATCCGATACTCCTTTTATACCTTCAGCCTCCTCAACCATCTCCCCTACATCATCAAATGGGCCAGGTGAGCAGGGGCGGGGCCAGCTGAGCAGGGGTGGGGCATTGGAACATGGATGAACAGTAATCCTACCACCGGAATGTCTTTGTTTCATGTTGCTGGGGGGGGCGCAGAGTTGGGAAGTAAATGTCTGTTTGGCATGGCCAGTTGAGCAGGGGAGTGGCCAGAAAAGCAGGGGCGGGGTGGCGTTGGGGGCATAAGAACCGTGATCCTCATACATAAATGTATTTGTTTCACAAAGGTGGGCGGGGCCAGGAAAGGAGGGGTGGAGACAAAAGAACATCTGTCTGTCTCTGTGTCTCTCTCTGTCTCTGTGTCTCTCTCTGTCTCTGTGTCTCTCTGTCTCTGTCTCTGTCTCTCTCTCTGTCTCTGTGTCTCTCTCTCTGTCTCTGTGTCTCTCTCTCTGTCTCTGTGTCTCTCTCTCTGTCTCTGTGTCTCTCTCTCTGTCTCTGTGTCTCTCTCTCTCTCTGTCTCTGTGTCTCTCTCTCTCTCTGTCTCTGTGTCTCTCTCTCTCTGTCTCTGTGTCT
>NW_027507714.1:1414368-1536868 GCF_037356315.1 Lithobates pipiens | reverse complement strand
CTGTCTCTGTGTCTCTCTCTGTCTCTGTCTCTGTCTCTCTCTCTCTGTCTCTGTCTCTGTGTCTCTCTCTGTCTCTCTGTGTCTCTCTCTCTCTCTGTGTGTCTCTGTGTCTGTCTGTCGGTGTCTGTGTCTCGGTCTCTCTCTGTCTCACGTAGCTACGTGGGGGACAGAGAACCAGCGATCCTCAATGTACAAATGTCTTTGTTTTCACACAGCCAATGAGATTTCTTTCTTTCTTTCTTTCTTTCTTTCTTTCTTTCTTTCTTTCTTTCTTTCTTTCTTTCTTTCTTTCTTTCTTTCTTTCTTTCTTTCTTTCTTTCTTTCTTTCTTTCTTTCTTTCTTTCTTTCTTTCTTTCTTTCTTTCTCCAGAATTAGTAGGGATGGCAGACTGGCCTGATGTGTGATGGTGTCTGAAATAAGAACTGTCTGCTTTGCACTCCATAAACAGAATCTAACTTTAAGTCTCCAGTACAGTCTAATAGGTTGGTGTGGCGCAGCACGCCCTGACAGTTCATATTTCAGACATGGGTTAACCCCTTCCTGCTGGCTGTATATCTGGGGCTGCACAGAGGTGTGCTTCACTGTGCTGGGCTGAGAGTAGGGTGACCGCACTGTCACAGCTCCTGGGCTGGAATTGGTAAAATGGGCCCCTGATCATGTGATCACTGACAGCCAATCCCAGTGCTCCTATGATGGGGAAGCCTAAGAAATGTCTCCAGCGTTAGCATTTCTTAAAGGGATGGGGGGGTGGAGAGTCTGAGTTCGATCATTGTTTGTTGGTCTGCCTGTCAGTCGATTGATTCAGCTGGATGTTGATTGTTTGGCAGGTACACGCTGTTCATCGTTCTCTACCCCATGGGTGTGGCCGGGGAGCTGCTGACCATCTACGCCGCGCTGCCCATCGTCAAGCAGACGGGACTTTACTCCATCAGACTCCCCAACAAGTACAACTTCTCCTTCGACTACTACACCTTCCTCCTCCTGGTCATGGTCTCCTACATCCCCCGTGAGTACACCGCGCCACGTCCCGTTATTACAGCCCCTCCCCCACCCAGTGTCAGCCTTCATTTTCCACCTCCACCCTCCAGTGCTGTCCCCAGCTTCCTCCTCTAATCCCCGCCCGGGTAGGAGGACACTGCTATCGTTCTGCCCACTTCCTGTGAGCCCAATCAGTCCTATATATAGAAGTGGGAAGTGCTCAGGATTCTGGAATGATGTAATAATGAATATGAAGGCCGTACATTGTGACCTCATCTGTCCGGAGTTCAGCTACAAACTCCATCCTAGAAATGATTCTTCTACAGAATCGGAGTTTATACACATTGGGAGGAGATTTACTAAAACTGGAGAGTGCAGAATCTGGTGCAGCTCCGCATAGAAACCAATCGGCTTCCAGCTTTTATTATCAAAGCTTCAGATAGAAGCTGATTGGCTGCCATGCAGAGCTGCTCCAGTATTGGTAAATCTCCCCCACTGAATGTCATACGGTGGAGTCGTGTGTCTCCTCATTACAGAGAAAACACAGGAAATTTTAGCATTTATTTTCAGTTAAGGTGGAGGATTTGTGTGACGTGTGTATGGACTGCTTTTTAATGAACCAGCTGCCTGTTTATGAATGGCCTGCATTTATATGAATGGACTACATTTTTTATGAATGGCCTGCATTTATATGAATGGGCTCCCTTTTTATGAATGGACTACATTTATGTGAATGGACTACATTTATGTGAATGGACTACATTTATGTGAATGGTTGGATGTGAAATGAAACAGAGGGCGCCTTCTGTTTCTTTTCATGTCCTAGTGTTTTGGATTCCCCAGTCTGTGGAGGGCAGCAAAGTGCATTACCCGTCACAGAGTGTTAAAGAGCTTAGTCACATAGCGGCACACTACACAGTACAGGAGATTGGTTTGGTTTGTGTTTTTTTTTTTATATGAATGGACTGCATTTGTATAAATGTGTTGCCTGTTTTATAAATGTACTGGATTGCTTTTATATGAATGGACTACATTTATATGAATGGGCAGTGTGTTTATGAGTGGGACTGCATTTATATAAATTATCTTCATTTTTATGGATGGGCTGTCTTTTATAGATGGACTGCATTTATATAAATGCACCTTATTGACATCAACATCTTGTGGGTCTCTTAAAGCAAAACTCTGCCCCCCCCCCCCCCCAGTCTTTCACAGGTGTACGGCTTCCTCTGATTTCACCGCACACTGAAAGCTTCTCACAGTGTGCATTAGAAGCTGCAGCAAGTCAGAGCCCCGCCTCCTTTCCTGGCCATCCAATCAATCACAGAGGCTCAGCATCACATGTGGGTGTTACCTGGGTGGTCTGTATGCAAATGCAGCCTGCTTAGGAACGCCCACTCCTCCCGACACCAATTACATTATTGTGATATTTACATAACTCCTCCCACTGCTTACATCAGCACTGAGGGCTCTAGAGGGTAGAACTGAGGCCCCTCCCACAAGCCATGATTTGCTTGCATTGTATAGAAGAGTAGCGAGGCAGGAGGGGGCTGGGATGTTATTGGGAAGCTATGTACCGCCCCCCTGCTAGCCCCTCCCACCAGCCATGATCTGCTTGCATTGTATAGAAGAGTCGGGATGCCAGAGTCCTGCTTTAGGGAGAGTGACATCATTGTGTGTAGGAGGAGCTAGCTGAATAGATAACGTCTGTCATTTTGTCTGCTTCTTATAAAGTTTTTTTTTTTTTTTTTTTCTTTTTTTTTCTCTTCCTTCCAGTCTTCCCGCAGCTGTACTTCCACATGCTTCACCAGCGGAGGAAAGTTCTGTACGCCGATCACAAGAAAACCGAATAACCACCCCCGCCTCATCTTTCCTCCTCCTAATTCTTTTTTAATTTTTTTTTTTTTTTTCCCCTGAATTTGTAGACCCCCCAAATGCTGCAGACTTTTTGAGTCCAGCCTTTCCTCTGACAATGCCGGGATGAGGTAAACCATTGCAGGAATGATTGATGTGTCCAGTTTACATACTAACCCGGGCCGCTGTCCCAGCATGCACTGCGAGAGACTCTGGAATCTGCTGCCTTGCCTTCTTTTTTGTAATCTGACCTTTTTCTGCATTTCTTACTAAAATGCCCCGAGCCGGGCCCCCCGCGTCCGGCGCCCCCTGCATGCCGCTCTTTTTTACTCCATGTGACTGCAGAGTGTCAGGAACACTGCGCCCATTCCACTACATGTGTCCCCCCCCCGGGGGCCCCCAACCTCCTGGAGCTCTACCAGTAAGTGCGGAGTATTCCCATTGGTTGGTGTGGATCGAATTCTTGTGATGGTCATTTTTTCTTTTTTCTCTGTTTCGTATTTGTGAATTTCCCCATCAGATCACATGATGATTGATTTCAGATGTAAATGCGATATTAAAACAAACCTTTTTTTTTTTTTCTAAAACAATTTCAGCTGCTGAGGGTAAAACACTGACACTGTTTCTTCTTCATGTGTGATATTCAGCTAGTTTCACCCGGGCTCTTGAGTGAGGGCCCCGCTTTCTGGTATCGGAGTGGCCCCTTGGCTTCCAGGGTCCTGTGGTTTGACCCGGGCCCCTGAGCGAGGGCCCCACTTTCTGGTATCGGAGTGGCCCCTTGGCTTCCAGGGTCCTGTGGTTGCTCCAGAGTACAGGCCCATGTGAGGACAACGCACTGAAAACCTGCCTCTGCTCTGGGTAATTGCTTTCTTAGGCTTGGTTTACATGGGCAGAGTGTAGTATAGGCCTGTGTGAGGTCCCTGTTTACCTGCACAGGTGTGCACTTGTAGTACACAAAGGCCTAGTGCAGTGATGGCGAACCTTGGCACTCCAGATGTTTTGGAACTACATTTCCCATGATGCTCATGCACTCTTCAGTGTAGGTGAGCATCATGGGAAATGTAGTTCCAAAACATCTGGGGTGCCAAGGTTCTCCATCACTGGCCTAGTGCATTCCCACCCCCCTCCCCCCCCCCCCCTTCTATTAGAATAGGAGAGATGAGCCAATGATGCTCTCTTAAGATTGGGAAATATGCAAACAGAGCTAAATGGCGCAAAGGCCTAGTGCATTCCCACCCTCCCTTTATTAGGAAATATCAACCAATGAGTAAATACTAAACACACCTGCTTTAAAAATCAATCCTATAGCATTATTCCACCCTGTGTGTCACCAATTCATATATTCCACATATTCAGATGTCCACGATAGATTATAGACACGGTCCATAAACATCGTTCATAAAAGGACGTCCAAATTCAACCACGGTTCCTGTCACCACACCTCGTGAGACCTCCCCCCCCCCCCATGGTATTGATCTCCCCAGAAAGGCTGAATATATACTCCTGTGATACAATCTGTTCTTTGGATCTGAGATCGACCTTCCATCTAAATGTCACTCGCGACAAAAAATGTGCACATGGCATAGACGCCCCCTGACGAAGTGATGACGAAACGCGTCAGTGCATGACCACGTGGCTATCAAGAGTGTTGAAAGAGAAGTATGGTGTTTTTTAAGATTCATGCTTACCTAGGTGGCTGCTGCATCTGTCCCCCTGGCGTGTCTGAACAGAACCGAGCCGCCGATGGGTCGGTTCTCACTCCTCCCTGTGTAGTGGAGTGCCTGTGCCTGTGGAGTGCCTGTGGAGTGCCTGTTGGTCACCCAGCTCTCCTCTCTGCTCCTCCTCGCTCATTGGAGTGCTGAGCTGTGGAGGGGCGGGGAGCCGCTCGCTGAGGCGGCCATCGGTCAAGGCATCTGGCAGATCCGGACTTCGGAAGTCGGGATGACGCAGCGCCTGGACTGATCTGTGTGACGTCACCGGACTTCAGACCGCTCTCCGCTGAAATTGGGTCACAGGAGTGCAAAACAGATTACATTTCTGTGACCCAGAGAAGAAGTCCGGCCTAAAAAGGTCAGGCTGGGCTTCTCCTTTAAGCTGCTGTTGTCTCAACCTGGGTAACGCCGCTCTCCGAAGGATCTGTGGAGCTGTGAGAGATTTGCACGCTGGCTGAACTGGATCGTGTTTTAATGCTTTTTTTATTATCGTTTCTGGAAGGGGAGGGGGGATTGTTTACAATAAACCTTTTAAAATGGAATTGCGCTATCTGCAAGTTTTTAGTCATGAGTGATATTTAGATGGAAGGTCGATCAAAGGGACAACGAACGGATTGTATCACAGGCGTATATATTCAGCCTTTCTGCGGAGGTCTCACGAGCTGTGGTTGAATTTGGACGTCCTTTTATGAATGATGTTGATTGACTTGTCTATAATCTATCTTGGACATTTGAATATATGAATTAGTGACACACCGGGTGGAATACAAGAAGCACTCCTAATGCTATAGGATGGATTTTAAAGCAGGTGTGTTTAGTGTTGTATCATTTTCTCTTAGCTGCTATTGTGTCAATTGAAATTAATAAGATATATTTTCTATAAGACCCCTTTCACACTGGGGCGTTTTTCAGGCGCTTTAGCATTAAAAAAAGCGCCTGAAAGAAGCTGCAACTGCAATCCCAATGTAAAAGCCCCGAGTGCTTTCACACTGAGGCGCTGCGCTGGCAGAGCGTCAAAAAAAGTCTTGCAAGCAGCTTCTTTGCAGCGCTTTTGGAGCGGTGAATACAACGCTCCTAAAACGCCCCTTCCCATTGAAATCAATGGGAAGCGCTTGTAAAACGCCCGAAAAACGCTATTGGCAGCAGCGTTTCGTGGGCGCTTTTAACCCTTTATTTGGCCACTAGTAGGGGTTAAAAGCGCCCCAATAACGCTCGAAAAACGCTGGTAAAGCGCTGCTAGTTTAAGCGGCGCTTTACGAGCGTTTTTCGGGCGCTGACATTTCACATTGGGACTGCAGATGAGGCTTCTTTCAAGTGCTTTTTTTAACGCTAAATCGCTTGAAAATCGCCCCAGTGTGAAAGGGGTGTGTGTGTGTGAGAGTTGGGTCATTTTTCTCAAAAAATAAAATTCTAAGTGTGTGTGTGTGTGTGTGTATATTTAGAATTTTTTTTTTTTTTTGGACACTGCAAGTTTTTAGGCAAGAGTGTGGCTTCGGCCTAGTCCGCGGCATCCAGCCTCGCGGACTAGGCTGAAGCCATGGCCTCGCCTAAAAACTCCTGCCCGCAGCACCTCCAGGACCGACACGGTGTTGGTGCCGGTCCTGCTGGGGAAAAAAATAAAAAATCAAAAACCGATTTGCTGAAATTTTGAATCGATTTGACTTCTCAACTCGATTCAAGATTTAAATTGCTTCCCCCCCCCCCCACCCAGCCCTAGTAATACGAGTACATACTCCATAAGCGCAAATAGGTAAACCAGCATTGTACATATACCTGGGAACCAGAAGATGGAACTGGCATAGTCCTGACATGAGTCCTAATACCAGCTGATGCGTTTTGCTCTGAGGAAGGAGGGGGGGGTATGCTCCTTGAAACATGTCAGCTGGTATTATGTGTAATGCTGCGTACACACGGTCGAACTGTTTGACGTACTTAGTCCGTTGAAACACATTTCAGCGGACAGTCCGCTCGTGTGTGGGCTTCAGCTGACTTTTTCAGCGTGCAGTCCGGAGTACTAAGAATTTCGGATTTTTCGAAATTCTGTCCGTCGTACTTTGGTTTCAGCGGACAGTACGGTCGTCAGTATGCTAGTCCGACGGACTAAGAATGGCGCATGCTCAGAAAGGATTTACAGGGCTTTGCTGTGTCTTGGACTTCCTATTTCTAGTCCCGTCGTACGTGCTGTACACGTCATCGCGCAAGTTTTCAGCGGACTGTTTGTGTATCCGTGTGTGGTCAAGTCCGTTCAGTGGAAAGTACGCCATACAATCCGCTCGTGTGTACGCGGCATTAGGAGTATGCGAGTTCCATCTTCTGGGAGACCGTCTGGTTCCCAGCAGGGGTGCACCGATACCCTTTCTTCCTTTTTTTTTTCCTCTCTATATCTTTAAAAAACACACACCGCAACTGGAAAATAATAATTCAATGGAGGAGAATTGGGAGTTAATTAAGGGGTTATAAACAAAGGAACATTTGTTTATCCCTTTTGATCTGCAGATGAAGAAACAGAAATATACAAAAAGAAACAAAGTTTCTTTTTATTTTAGCGTTTCAGGGCTGAGCAATGTTGGTAATAAACATTGCCAGCTGCTTTTTTATTTTTTGTGACAGCTCCAAGAGCCGAGCCTGAAAGTATCAGTTTCGGGTATCATTCAGGTGCATTTCCACGAGTACCGATACTTGTGCAAATACTCGGATCAGCACTGATAGTATCGATATTATTGGTACAAACCTAGCTCCCAGGTATATGTACTCCGCTGGTTTACCTGTTTGCTCTTGTGAGTTTGTAGTCGCTGGTTTATGTTTCCTGATGAAGTGTGGACGGGAATGCACTTGGACTCGGTCTTTGCCCCCCCCCCCCCCCCCCTTTTGCGTATTTTCAAGATTCCCCGGATCTCGAGGGCAGCATTGGCTTATCATTCACACTTGTCATGTGACTTTGGACAAGAAGGTCCTAGTCCAGTGATGGTGAACCTTGGCACCCCAGATGTTTTGGAACTACATTTCCCATGATGCTCAACTACACTGCAGAGTGCCTGAGCATCATGGGAAATGTAGTTCCAAAACATCTGGGGTGCCGAGGTTCGCCATCACTGTCCTAGTCCGTGTTTTTCAATGACAATTGTTGAAATGTGTGCGACTTAAATTGTCTCCTGCACTACTTTGCTCCGCCTTTCATGTGACTTGTGCCATAGACTGCAATGTAAACCCTGGAAAGTCGCACCTGAATGTTACACATGTGACCGTTGTCTATTATCATTGGACAAAGCCAAAGTGGCATCCAAATCGCACCCATTCAAAGTTATGTAACATTCGGGGGTCACGCCGGTGTGAATGGAGCCTAAAGCCTCGTACACACAATCAGATTTTCGGCAGGGAATTGTATGATGACTGTTGGCCTAAAATCTGACAGTATACTCCATCAGACAATTGTTGTCCAACTTTCTGCCAACCGATGTTGGATGGCAGGCTAAATACATTTTCGGCAGACAACAGTCTGTTGTCAGTTTTTCCTCTCATCTGTACACAAGTCTGTCACACAAAAGTCCAAAGTACAAACACGCATGCTCGGAATCAATGCTCACCAAACACGACATTAGCAGAAGGGGCCCAAAGGGTGGCGCTCAAGAGCTGAAATTCCTCGTAGTACATCACTACGTTCGTGTTTGTTGGCTGACAATTGTGTGCTGTTAGTATGCAAGACAAGATCCTGGCACACGCCCTCGGGACAAAGTCTGACGCTCTGTTGGCCAACAATCCGATCATGTGTGCGAGGCTTTAGACCCCATACACACTTAGATTTTCTGCAGATTTTTGTCTCCAGATTTTCCAAAACCATGTAGTAGAAGGGCCGGCCTGCATACAAATTGAAACGCCTGAGGTTTGACCTCATATTATACGGTTACAAAAATCTGCAGAAAATCTAATGGTGTGTATGGGGGCTTTAGACTTTGGTCTCCCTTGTACCACGCTCTGGTGTCAGGTGCTGCATCTCGATGTGCGTTTGTGGTGAATGAGGCCTTGGGACGTGTTGTCAATCTCCAGCCCCATGGAGGAGCAGAGGGCGTGTCTTGTGTGTGCGTTGGCAGTGCCCTCACGTTGGCCATTTTTGATACACGAAGGGGCATACATATGTGCCGGGACTATGAATGATGGGATATGTAGTCCCTAGGAATGTGATCACATGACTAGAGATGGTACAGGTGAACTCTGGCTGACCAGAAGTTCAGGGAAGCGGCACACAGGAAGCCGGAGATGTGACTAAGCAGAGAAAGGTGTAAATGTATTGGAGGGAATGGTTTGTTGTCCGGAGATGAATTCATCGATATTGATGCAGTGCTGATAAAGAGGCTTTGCTGTGACTGGAAGTATTTCCTTCTGCACTGGGTCATAGAAGACCGCAATGTGACCGATGATGTCATCGCGCTACGAGACGATTCTACGCACTGCGTCCAAATATTCTCTATAAATCCCTTTGTATTGAGCTGCCTTTTTATAATGATTATTGTATTACTTAATGGGACCTGAATAAACCGTCAATACCTCAGCCAGGGGACCAGAGCGGCCAATCCCAAGCCAGTTCTCATTTATCAGTATTCAGCCAATGGAGAACAATACAGCAGCCAATCCAAAGCCGGCTTTCATATATCAGATGACGGCTGAGACTGGATTTCTGGTTGCTCCTCATTGAAGTATAACATATACTGGCCAGTGATTGGCTGCTCTGTGCACCGCCCATCCTGTGTATCCCGAGGCCTATGCTCTCATTACCATCGCTGGCTCTGTGTTGTCTGATTGCTTTATATGTGGGGGGGAGGGGATGGGGGGTCCCACACACAGAAGGTTTCTGTATCACTGCCTGAGCCGCCATCTTCCTTGGCATAGGAAGGGTTAATTGTCTGATAAGGGGGTCCTCCTGTGTGTAGGGGGAAGGGAATACTGCATGATAAATCACTACATGGCTGTGTGATGTGTGTTGTGCTGATCTGCTGCATCTCATTAAAGTGGAGCTGAACTCAGAAATGACGTTTTTGTGTTTTTATAGCAAACTGCTAAATGTTATTTGTGACTAAACAGTGTCCTCAGAAATGTGCCTTGTGTTATCCCTGAAAAATATCAAAGCACTCCTGGTATCCTTTCCCTTCCTGTGCCTAGGCCCCCCCCTGGTATCCATGCCCTAACCATGCCTAGGCCCCCCTGGTATCCACGCCCTTCACGTGGCCAGGCCTCCCCTGGTATCTACACCCTTCCCATGGCCAGGCCCCCCCGGTATCCACGCCCTAACCGTGCCCCTAGGCCCCCCCCTGGTATCCATGCCCTAACCATGCCTAGGCCTCCCCTGGTATCCACGCCCTTCCCATGGCCAGGCCTCCCCTGGTGTCCACTCCCTTCCCGTGGCCAGGCCTCCCCTGGTATCCATGCCCTTCCCGTGGCCAGGCCTCCCCTGGTATCCATGCCCTTCCCGTGGCCAGGCCTCCCCTGGTATCCACGCCCTTCCCGTGGCCAGGCCTCCCCTGGTATCCACGCCCTTCCCGTGGCCAGGCCCCCCCCCCCCCCCGGTATCCATGCCCTTCCCGTGGATACCAGGCCCCCCTGGTATCCATGTCCTTCCCGTGCCAAAGCCCCCTGGTATCCATGCCAAGGCCCCCCTGGTATTCACGCCCTTCCTGTGCCTAGGCCCCCCTGGTATCCACGCCCTTCCTGTGCCTAGGCCCCCCTGGTATCCACGCCCTTCCTGTGCCTAGGCCCCCCTGGTATCCACGCCCTTCCTGTGCCTAGGCCCCCCTGGTATCCACGCCCTTCCTGTGCCTAGGCCCCCCTGGTATCCACGCTCTTCCTGTGCCTAGGCCCCCATGGTATCCACGCCCTACCCTTTTTAAGGCCCCCCCTGGTATCCACTGCCTTCCCGTGCCTAGGCCCCCCTGCCATCCACTGCCTTCCCGTGCCTAGGCCCCCCCTGCCATCCACTGCCTTCCCGTGCCTAGGCCTCCCTGCCATCCACTGCCTTCCAGTGCCTAGGCCTCCCTGCTATCCACTGCCTTCCCGTGCCACTGCCTTCCCGTGCCTAGGCCCCCCGGTATCCACGCCCTTCTCGTGCCTAGGCCCCCCCTGGTATCCATGCCCTTCCTGTGCCTAGGCCCCCAGGGTATGCACGCCCTTCCCATGCCTAGGCCCCCCCTGGTATCTGTGGCCTTCCCGTGCCTAGGCCCCCCTGCTATCCACGGCCTTCCCGTGCCTAGGCCCCCCTGGTATCCACTCCCCCCCCCCCTGCTATCCACGGCCTTCCCGTGCCTAGGCCCCCCTGGTATCCACATCCCCCCCCCCCCGGTATCCATCCACTTCCCGTGCCTAGGCCCCCCCGGTATCCATCCACTTCCCGTGCCTAGGCCCCCCCGGTATCCATTCTGTGGGGTGCACTTACCTACAGCTGGGCATACACCTTTTTTTTAAATTAGATTTTTGCATGCGATGGAGGGATCGTCCCTGCTGTATTCTGACAGCCGGACTCCTCTGCTGTCAGATTACACAGATCAGTGCTGCAGCTGAATGGCTGAAAGAGGTTTTCCAAAAGGAGTGTTTGGCAGAAGCCAATTTAATGATCAGCTTCTGTTGAACTGGTAGTCCTCCACACAGATCGAAATTTGCCTAGTCCCTCCTGAACCAGCCGATCCTAGCAAGGAATGGCGGCTATCGGGGGGGGGGGGGGGGGTCACGGAACTAGACTTTGGGTGTCTATAGTCGCCCTAAAATCCCAATTTATGATAAAATTGTAGCACCGACCCCCGAAGGAGCGGCTGGTTTTCTTGGGCTTACTGTTCATCTTCTCCCCCTCATAGCTCGTCGTTCTTGTCTAAGGAGTTCCCGAGGTTGATGGCCCAATAACTGCAGAGACCGACACTTGAATTCCTTTAGGAATATTTATTTACATAAAACGTTGACTAGAAACTCAGTCTCTCTCAGTTGGGAATAGAGGGGATGGGTAGGGAAGCTCAGGCACTTTGGAAAATGCTGACACTTAAAGTGGTTGTAAACCCTTACAAACCACTTTGACCTACAGGTGAGCCTAGATTAAGGCCTAGATTAAGGTTTACCTGTAGGTCCAAGAAATATCTCCTAAACCTACACGGTTTAGGAGATATTTACCTGAAGACAGCCACCACTGTCTACGGCGCATGCGCCTTAGACAGCGGCGCGTAGGCACACTGGGTAAGCCGCAGATCGTGGCAATATGCCGCAAAGGTCGGCTCCCATGCGCACGCGCGGGAGTGACGTCATCGCTGCTCCGGTGAATCACAGCGGCGGAGCAGCGAGACCCACCGAGAAGATGGATGCGGCGGACTACAGGGGACAGCGGTGACTTCGCTGGCTCCTGTGTCAGGTAAGTGACACATAATGGGCTACTATGTGATGCGATGCGATGCGATGTAGTCCATTATGCTTTACCTTTGCAGGGTTTACTTCCTCTTTTATAAATGTCTGTCTCTAGATGATCCAGGGAGTAGCCAATCGCAACCGGATATTTCAGCTACCGGATAAATCCTGGTTTATGGATTTAGCAGCCGACAAATGATTCAGCAAAGTCTCTGCCACAGACTTGGTGGTAAATCTTTAGATGAACACAGAAAATCTCTCACAGGAACTTAGTTGTAACTGAAAGATGAAATTAGGAACTTTCTTACAGTACCGGTATCTTGCAGCCGGTCCGGCGATACCGTGAGAAATGCGGATTCAATTAGTGTCCATACAGTTCAGCTTCCAGGCTCTTACCGAGCTGCCAGCCTTGTGCATGGCCCTCCTCCGAAGAGTCCTCCTCTGGTTGTGTTTTCAGTTGCTGGGCCTCTCCAAACCCGAGACGGCACCGGACCACCTCGGAACCCTCCTTCCAGTTACTGCGCCTCGGACTAGCCAGCCCAGAGACTCGGAAACGGATGGATCCGCACCCCAGGCCATGAGGGCCTCTGGGGGCTGGTCAAGAGGATCAGGACCAGGGAGTCAGAACATACTTCTGGACCGGAACTCAGAACCACGTGACCGCAGCACCTTAAAGAGGAAGTAAACCCCTTCAAACCACTTTGACCTACAGGTAAGCCTAGATTAAGGCTTACCTGTAGGTCCAAGCAATATCTCCTAAACCTATATGGTTTAGGAGATATTTGCCCGAAAATGGGCACCGCTGTCTACGGCGCATGCGCCGTAGACAGCGGCGCGCAGGTGCACTAAATGCGGCAAGTCCAAGAATGGATTTGCCTAATTTGACGACTCCCGTGCGCATGCGCAGGAGTGACGTCATCGCGGCTTCGCCGAATGGCAGCGGCGGAGCTGCGAGACGCGACTCCCGTGCGCATGCGCGGGAGTGACGTCATCGCGGCTTCGCCGCTGTCATTGGTCGGAGCTGCGAGACGCCACCAGCAAGATGGATGCGGTGGACTACAGGGATCAGCGGCGACTTCGCTGGCTCCTGTGTCAGGTAAGTGACACATAATGAGCTACTATGCGATGCGATGCGATGCGATGCATAGTAGTCCATTATGCGTTACCTTTGCAGGGAAAAAAAGAGGAAGTAAACCCATCAGGGTTTACTTCCTCTTTAACCACTTCAGCCCCGGACCAATTGTCAGCCTAAGGACCAGAGGTCTTTTTACAATTTGGCACTGCACTGCTTTAACTGGTAATTGCGCGGTCATGCAATGTTGTGCCCAAACGAAATTTGCGTCCTTTTCTTCCCACAAATATTTGATTGCCTCTGCGATTTTTATTTTTTGCGATATAAATGGAAAAAGACCGAAAATTTTGAGAAAAAGATATTTTCTACTTTTTGTTATAAGAAAAATCGAATAAACTCAATTTTAGTCATACATTTAGGGCAGAATTATTTCAGCCACATGTCTTTAGTAAAAAAAATGTCAATAAGCGAATATTTATTGGTTTGCGCAAAAGTTATATCGTCTACAAACTAGAGGACATTTTCTGGAATTTACACAGCTTTTAATTTATGACTGAGGTGCTAAAATGGCAGGGCAGTACAAACCCCCCCCAAATGACCCCATTTTGGAAAGTAGACACCCCAAGGAAATTGCTGAGGGGCATGTTGAGCCCACTGAATATTTTTTTATTTTTTTTGTCCCAAGTGATTGAATAATGACACAAAAAAAAAAAAAAAGTTTACAAAAAGTTGTCACTAAATGATATATTGCTCACACATGCTATAGTTATATGTGGAATTGCACCCCAAAACATATTCTGCTGCTTCTCCTGAGTACGGGGATACCACATATGTGGGACTTTTTGGGAGTCTAGCCGCGTACGGCACCCCGAAAACCAATCACTGCCTTCAGGGTTTCTAAGGGTGCAAATTTTTGATTTCACTCCTCACTACCTATCACAATTTCGAAGGCCATAAAATGCCAAAACACAAAACCCGCCCTAATGACCCCATTTTGGAAAGTAGACACCCCAAGCTATTTACTGAGAGGCATGTTGAGTCCATTAAATATTTCATATTTTGCCACAAGTTGCAGGAATATTACAATTGTTTTTTTTTTTTTGCACAAAGTTGTCACTAAATGATATATTGCTCACACATGCTATGGGCATAAGTCAAATTACACCCCAAAATACATTTTGCTGCTTCTCCCGAGTACGGGGATACCACATGTGGGGGACTTTTTGGGAGCCTAGCCACGTACGGGACCCTGAAAACCAAGCACTGCCTTCCGGATTTAAATATAAAACGCTACCAAAAAAACCTGTTAGCGATGGCAGGGATCAGGCCTGACTCTGCGATCGCTGCAGTTATGTGTTTAGTGTTTTGTAAGTGACAGTGATCGATCGATACTGCACTTGGGTGGGCTGGGCAGAGGGGCAAAACGCAGGTGCCAGCAGGTATCTGGGCTGATCCCGCTAACAATGCGTTTTTTTGGAACCCTAAACTGCTGGGGATGCTAGTATAGATCTGATCAGATCAGATATTGATCTGTTCAGATTCTATACCACTACGGGAGGTGTATGCTTTGCACGTGGGTGTTAGCAGTACTGGCACCAACCTAGCGCTGCCTGGGGCGACGCAGACCCTGACCCTAAAACCTAATTGATATCACCCGCCGGGTGATCAGGGGGTTAAACCTTTATTGGGTAATAAATGGTTGGTGCCCTGATGCTATAAAAAGCAAACTAACCAGAGTCACCCGTAACACTTATACGGTGATCAGTGGTGAAAGGGTTAACTAGGGGCAATCAGGGGGTTCAAATCTTTATTGGGTAGTATATGGGGGTCCCTGGCGTTATATAAAAACCTGACGGGGAACCTAAATAACTAACTGGCTAACCAGCATCACTAGTGACACTTATACGGTGATCGCTGGTGAAAGGGTTAACTAGGGGCAATCAGGGGATTAAAACCATTATTGGGTAGTATATGGGGGTACCTAGCGCTATAAAAACCTGGCGGTGAACCTAAAAAAATAACTAGCTACCTAGCGACACTAGTGACACTAATGCAGCGATCAGAAAAATGATCGCTTATTGACACTGGCAAAAGGGGGTGAAAGGGTTAACTAGGGGCAATCAGGGGGTTAAACCTTTATTGGGGTGGTAGGGGGCTACCCTGGACCTAACACTAACTGCCCTGACAGTTTTTACTGTCACAATTGACACTGAATGCAGTGATCAGTAAATAAATAATGTGACACTGTGACTGGGAGGGGGCGTGTGGGGGCCGATCGGGGGGGGGGGGGTTTGTGTGCCTGTGTGTGCCTACATGTCAGTGTAGTGATTGGTGCACTTACTTTCTGTGTTCTCCTCGTAGTCCGGTCAAAAAGACCACCCCGGGAGAATGACATCACTTCCTCCCTGCCTGTGTATACAATATGATGACAGTGGGAGGAATCTTCTCATTCACCAGGAGCGATCGAGAGGAGGTGGCCAGAAACCAACTGCCATCCCCTCATCCCGGATCGCTCCTGAAGCGAACCGGACCGCCCACCCGCTGGAAGGCGAGCACGTACATGTACGTGCTTGTGCCTGTACATGCCATTGTGATGACGTACATTGCCATGCCGCAGTCCTTAAGTGGATAATATATATGTAGGCAGACCCCCCAGATGTATTAACTGTATAATATATATATATATATATATATATATATATATATATATATATATATATATATATATATATATATATATATATATATATATATATATATATATATATATATAGGTGTGGCACTGACCCCCGAAGGAGCTGCTGGTTTTATTTGGGCTTACTGTTACCTCACTTGTTTGCTTCTCCATCTTGGGGTTCCCGTGGTAGATGGCCCACAGAATGTGGAAACTGACACTGAATCCTCTTTTGGGGTATTTATTTAGAACAGAGTCTCTCAATAAGGGTGGAGGGTTAGGAATGAGTTCAGGTACTTACAGTTAGGGCCATAAATATTTGGACAGTGACACAAGTTTTGTTATTTTAGCTGTTTACAAAAACATGTTCAGAAATACAATTATATATATAATATGGGCTGAAAGTGCACACTCCCAGCTGCAATATGAGAGTTTCCACATCCAAATCGGAGAAAGGGTTTAGGAATCATAGCTCTGTAATGCATAGCCTCCTCTTTTTCAAGGGACCAAAAGTAATTGGACAATAGACTCTAAGGGCTGCAATTAACTCTGAAGGCGTCTCCCTCGTTAACCTGTAATCAATGAAGTAGTTAAAAGGTCTGGGGTTGATTCCAGGTGTGTGGTTTTGCATTTGGAAGCTGTTGCTGTGACCAGACAACATGCGGTCAAAGGAACTCTCAATTGAGGTGAAGCAGAACATCCTGAGGCTGAAAAAAAAGAAAAAATCCATCAGAGAGATAGCAGACATGCTTGGAGTAGCAAAATTAACAGTCGGGTACATTCTGAGAAAAAAGGAATTGACTGGTGAGCTTGGGAACTCAAAAAGGACTGGGCGTCCATGGAAGACAACAGTGGTGGATGATCGCCCCATACTTTCTTTGGTGAAGAAGAACCCGTTCACAACATCAACTGAAGTCCAGAACACTCTCAGGGAAGTAGGTGTATCTGTCTCTAAGTCAACAGTAAAGAGAAGACTCCATGAAAGTAAATACAAAGGGTTCACATGTAGATGCAAACCATTCATCAATTCCAAAAATAGACAGGCCAGAGGTAAATTTGCCCAAAAACACCTCAAGAAGCCAGCTCAGTTCTGGAAAAGTATTCTATGGACAGATGAGACAAAGATCAACCTGTACCAGAATGATGGGAAGAAAAAAGTTTGGAGAAGAAAGGGAACGGCACATGATCCAAGGCACACCACATCCTCTGTAAAACATGGTGGAGGCAACGTGATGGCATGGGCATGCATGGCTTTCAATGGCACTGGGTCACTGGTGTTTATTGATGACATAACAGCAGACAAGAGTAGCCGGATGAATTCTGAAGTGTACCGGGATATACTTTCAGCCCAGATTCAGCCAAATGGTGCAAAGTTGATCGGACGGCGCTTCATAGTACAGATGGACAATGACCCCAAGCATACAGCCAAAGCTACCCAGGAGTTCATGAGTGCAAAAAAGTGGAACATTCTGCAATGGCCAAGTCAATCACCAGATCTTAACCCAATTGAGTATTTCACTTGCTCAAATCCAGACTTAAGACGGAAAGACCCACAAACAAGCAAGACCTGAAGGCTGCGGCTGGAAAGGCCTGGCAAAGCATTAAGAAGGAGGAAACCCAGCGTTTGGTGATGTCCATGGGTTCCAGACTTAAGGCAGTGATTGCCTCCAATGGATTTGCAACAAAATATTGAATAAATAAATATTTTGTTTGGGTTATGTTTATTTGTCCAATTACTTTTGAGCTCCTAAAATGTGGAGTGTTTGTAAAGAAATGTGTACAATTCCTACATTTTCTATCAGGTATTTTTGTTCAACCCTTCAAATTAAACATTACAATCTGCACTTGAATTCTGTTGTAGAGGTTTCATTTCAAATCCAATGCAGTGGCATGCAGAGCCCAACTTGCGAAAATTGTGTCACTGTCCAAATATTTATGGCCCTAACTGTATATTGCAAGATGGAAGTCTTTAGAGAAAATCTAGAGAATAGAGGCCGTTACACAGCTGGATTTTACACCCCCCGGATAGACCTCTCTTACTAGGCCTAGCAGCCGGTGGGACGCTCAGTAAAGTCTCTGCCACAGACTTGTGAGACACACTTGAGCATTACTGAGGGATGTGGATACATTTAAAGAGCTATCATACGGTACCAGGTTCTCTCAGCCGATCCGGTGATACCATATGTGTGTTGATCCGGGCTGCGTCCTTCAACCTAGCCTCCAGAGAAACCAGCCTTGTGCATGGCCTTCTGAAAGTGTCCTCCCCTGGGGTTCTTCAGTTGCTGGGCCTCTCCCTCAGATGAGACGGCACCGCACCACCCTCAGATCAGTAGGCCCCGAGATTCTCCCGAGCCTGTCCCTGCAGTTGCGTCGCCTCTGGCCAGTTGGCCCAGAGACTCATGATTTATGCATGGTTCTGCACCCCAGGCAAGGAGGGCCATGGGGCTGGGTCAGGAGGACCACCAGAACCAAACAGACAGAAAAAGAACCCTGCGAACGTGGCGTTGGTACCTTAAATACCACCCCCCAGAATGCACAGCAGGAAAACACTCCCACTGGGCTGGTTCCGTGGTATAAGTGGCATTCAATGCACCCAGCTAGACTGCGTTCCTACTCTTGCCGATGGTGACAGTGACACATGCGGTCAAGGAGAACCCGGTGCAACCCAGCTGGACTAGTACTGAAACCAAAAATTTGGAGAATTAGTCCTGAAGCCCAACTGTGGTTTTAGGCAAATTAACTTTTCAAAAACCATAGCACCTGCTCGTCAGGAGCCAGCGCTACATAGGCAGACCCCCCTCCCCCCCCGCATGTATTAACTCTATAATATATATGGACTTTAACCCTTTCCCGCCGAGCGTACGCAGATATGCGTACTCGGCTTCCGGGGGTTATACCGGGATGATGCCCGCACCTGCAGGCATCATCCCGGTACCGTTTTTTGCAGCAGGCGATTGGCTATCCAGGCATAACAACCAATGCGGCTAAAAGCCGCTTGGCTGTTATGCCGGAGGAGCGGGAGGGGACGTCCCCCCCTCCCGCCGCTGTTACCGGTGCTCCCGCTCGATCGGGAGCACCGATCAGTGATCCGACGCCTCCGGCTGCTGCGGAGGAACTGGAACGAAGCCGTAATCTTCATTCCAGTCTCCTCATCGTAAACACGGAAGCGACGTCATGACGTCACTTCCCGTTTACTCGGCTGCCAATGGCGATCTGAATACACTGAAGTGTAAAGGAGGGGTGGGGGGTCTTTTAGACCCCCGATCCCTCCATAAAGAGGACCTGTCACCACCTATTACTGTCACAAGGGATGTTTACATTCCTTGTGACAGCAATAAAAGTGATCAATTTTTTTTTTTTTAAAACAATTTAGTCATTTTAAAATAAATAAAATAAATAAAAAAATTTTTTAAAGCGCCCGCCGTCCCCGCGAGCTCGCGAAGCAAAGAAAACGCATACGGAAGTCGCGCCCGCGTATGTAAACGGTGTTCAAATCACACATGTGAGGTATCGCCGCGATCGTCAGAGCGAGAGCAATAATTCTAGCACTAGACCTCCTCTGTAACGCTAACCTGGTAACCGTAAACATTTTTTAAAGCGTCGCCTATTGAGATTTTTAGGTACCGTACTTTGTAGTCAAGTGCGCGCAATTATAAAGTGTGACATGTTTGGTATCTATTTACTCGGCGTAACATTATCTTTCACATTACGCAAAAAAATTGGGCTAATTTTATTGTTTTTTTTTTATTCATGAAAGTGTCCCTTTTCCCAAAAAGTTGCGTTTAAAACACCGCTGCGCAAATACCGTGTGACATAAAATATTGCAACAATTGCCGTTTTATTCTCTAGAGTCTCTGCTAAAAAAATATATATAATGTTTGGGGGTTCCAAGTAATTTTCTAGCAAAAAATATGGATTTTAACTTGTAAACACCAAATTCCAAAAATGGGCTTAGTCATGAAAGGGTTAATATAAACAGCGAGGTGCGGGCCGTGGAATGTGATGTCACTACACCTCCAGACCCCCCCCCCCCACGCCCCAACATCAGGGCAGAGCTTTGTTCTCCTGTGGGGGTGCTGCAAAATGTATGTGGGGTTATTTATAAAAACCAACTCAAAGTGCCATTTGTGGTGCTGTCAGTGGAGTATCTCCTTCATTGCTGTAGAGTTGTACAACAATGGACGTACACACTGTCAGCAGAAATACTGAGCCCCCCTTTTACCACCCTCCAGCAGTCTGAAGAATGGCTGTGGTGTCAAGCATATAAAGTGCTCTGGATCGGGTCTCCTCCTGGAGAAGAGTCAGGAGCGCCGCGGAGGACCCCAGAAGAGGAGTCAGGAGCGCCGCGGAGGACCCCAGAAGAGGAGTCAGGAGCGCCGCGGAGGGATCCCAGAAGAGGAGGAGTCAGGAGCGCCGCGGAGGACCCCAGAAGAGGAGTCAGGAGCGCCGCGGAGGGATCCCAGAAGAGGAGGAGTCAGGAGCGCCGCGGAGGGACCCCAGAAGAGGAGTCAGGAGCGCCGCGGAGGACCCCAGAAGAGGAGTCAGGAGCGCCGCGGAGGGATCCCAGAAGAGGAGGAGTCAGGAGCGCCGCGGAGGACCCCAGAAGAGGAGTCAGGAGCGCCGCGGAGGGATCCCAGAAGAGGAGGAGTCAGGAGCGCCGCGGAGGGACCCCAGAAGAGGAGGAGTCAGGAGCGCTGCAGAGGGACCCCAGAAGAGGAGGAGTCAGGAGTGCTGCGGAGGGACCCCAGAAGTGGAGTCAGGAGTTCCCGCGGAGGGACCCCAGAAGAGGAGGAGTCAGGAGTGCCGCGGAGGGACCCCAGAAGAGGAGTCAGGAGTGCCGCGGAGGGACCCCAGAAGAGGAGGAGTCAGGAGTGCCGCGGAGGACCCCAGAAGGAGTCAGGAGCGCCGCGGAGGACCCCAGAAAAAGAGTCAGGAGCGCCGCGGAGGACCCCAGAAAAGGAGTCAGGAGCGCTGTGGAGGACCCCAGAAGAGGAGGAGTCAGGAGCGCCACAGAGGGACCACAGAAGTAACAGAACACAGCTGCTTTGCAAAATCATTTCTAAATCCTGTATTTCACTATATAAGATCCGATTACTGGTAAAAATAAGTGTGAAATGCGGTGGGTGTAACAAGATGTCCACTTGCCGACTTCTCACTGTATCCTTACTATGGGCGAGTGCGAAGTGTACCAAGATGGCGGCGACGGAACGTCACTTCCGTTAAAACATGTATGTGTTCTGCCAAATTCTCCAACCCATCGGGCGGAAGTGAGCGCACGGCGGGAAGGGGCGGGGCCTCGCTCTGGTCACCTGGAGACAGTTGCCCGGGCAGCGGAGGCCGCGTCACTCTAACTTCCGGCCCAGAGAATCAGGTGAGTCCCGAGCAACGGGAGAGGGGGAGGGGGGCCTGTGTGTACCGGGCACACTCCCCCCCCCCCCCCATGTCCTCCTCTCTGAGGAGTATAGTGACCGCACTGGGGTGGGGGATGTTCTCACCCCCCATCTCTATCCTCGGAGTTCCAGGGACAGGAAGTGATAGAAAAATCTCCCCCAAACCATTCACAGGATTCTGGCATTAAAGTGAAACCCCGGGACCAATCATATATATATATAGAGTGGGGGAGGGTCTGTACACTGTGCCATCTCCGCTCATCGCTCCATCTATACAGCCATTGTAAACATTTATCATCCAATCACACGAGTCCCTGCACTCTGTACTGGTGTATTGTTATGTCACATGGGAGTACTCAGGGGTGGGGTCATTAGAGGTGATGTCATACCCAGGGGTGGGGCCATTAGGGGTATGAGGGAGTACTCAGGGGAGGGACCATTAGAGGTGATGTCATACCCAAGGGTGGGGTAATGGGGTACCCAGGGATGGGGCCATTAGGGGTATAAGGGAGTACTCGGAGGAGGGATTATAAGGGGCATCCAAGAGTACTCAGGGGAAGGGCTCTTAGACGTGTCAGGAGTTATCAGGGGAGGGACGATTAGGGGCATCAAGGAGTACTCTGGGGAGGGGCCATTATGGATGTCAGGGAGTACCCAGAAGGGGCTATTAGAACTGATGGGGTATACAAGGACCTCAGTTGCGCCCCCTGTATACACACATCATCACATTACTTACTGTGTGTTACTGTGAGTTATTTGCTGAGATATACTGGAGATGATCCTGCCTTGACACTGTCATCCAATCACAGGAGACCCTGCAGTCTATGTGTATCACCAGCCCCCCCCCCCCAGGCTGCTATCCTCCAAGCACACAAGTCCTTGCTTGCAGTCCGTATTGGTGTATTGTATCACATGATCCCTGCCGTACTGCCATCATCCAATCACATGATCCCTGCCGTACTGCCATCATCCAATCACAGGATCCCTGCCGTACTGCCATCATCCAATCACATGATCCCTGCCGTACTGCCATCATCCAATCACATGATCCCTGCCGTACTGCCATCATCCAATCACATGCTCCCTGCCGTACTGCCATCATCCAATCACATGATCCCTGCCGTACTGCCATCATCCAATCACATGATCCCTGCCGTACTGCCATCATCCAATCACATGATCCCTGCCGTACTGCCATCATCCAATCACATGATCCCTGCCGTACTGCCATCATCCAATCACATGATCCCTGCCGTACTGCCATCATCCAATCACATGATCCCTGCCGTACTGCCATCATCCAATCACAGTATCCCTGCCGTACTGCCATCATCCAATCACAGGATCCCTGCCGTACTGCCATCATCCAATCACAGGATCCCTGCCGTACTGCCATCATCCAATCACAGGATCCCTGCCGTACTGCCATCATCCAATCACATGATCCCTGCCGTACTGCCATCATCCAATCACATGATCCCTGCCGTACTGCCATCATCCAATCACATGATCCCTGCCGTACTGCCATCATCCAATCACATGATCCCTGCCGTACTGCCATCATCCAATCACATGATCCCTGCCGTACTGCCATCATCCAATCACATGATCCCTGCCGTACTGCCATCATCCAATCACATGATCCCTGCCGTACTGCCATCATCCAATCACATGATCCCTGCCGTACTGCCATCATCCAATCACAGTATCCCTGCCGTACTGCCATCATCCAATCACAGGATCCCTGCCGTACTGCCATCATCCAATCACATGATCCCTGCCGTACTGCCATCATCCAATCACATGATCCCTGCCGTACTGCCATCATCCAATCACATGATCCCTGCCGTACTGCCATCATCCAATCACATGATCCCTGCCGTACTGCCATCATCCAATCACATGATCCCTGCCGTACTGCCATCATCCAATCACAGGATCCCTGCCGTACTGCCATCATCCAATCACAGGATCCCTGCCGTACTGCCATCATCCAATCACAGGATCCCTGCCGTACTGCCATCATCCAATCACATGATCCCTGCCGTACTGCCATCATCCAATCACAGGATCCCTGCCGTACTGCCATCATCCAATCACAGGATCCCTGCCGTACTGCCATCATCCAATCACAGGATCCCTGCCGTACTGCCATCATCCAATCACATGCTCCCTGCCGTACTGCCATCATCCAATCACATGATCCCTGCCGTACTGCCATCATCCAATCACATGATCCCTGCCGTACTGCCATCATCCAATCACATGATCCCTGCCGTACTGCCATCATCCAATCACAGGATCCCTGCCGTACTGCCATCATCCAATCACAGGATCCCTGCCGTACTGCCATCATCCAATCACATGATCCCTGCCGTACTGCCATCATCCAATCACATGATCCCTGCCGTACTGCCATCATCCAATCACATGATCCCTGCCGTACTGCCATCATCCAATCACATGATCCCTGCCGTACTGCCATCATCCAATCACATGATCCCTGCCGTACTGCCATCATCCAATCACATGATCCCTGCCGTACCGCCGTCATCTAATAACAGGATCCTTGCCATGCCTCCATCATCCAATCACAGGAGTCCTTGCAGTGTTTATAATTCTGGTTCTTTTTCTCTCTTGTTGCGGATTGGAGGGAAGGAATGGCGGCCCACCAGGAGGTGACGATGTACGATGATGAAGTGAGGTAATGTCCCACCTACAGGAAGGGCCCCTCCACTCCTTTCCTGTATACAGCCCCTCCCCCACACAGGAAATCACAATGTTGGCCTAACAGCTTTCAGACATTAAAGAGGAACTCCGCTAAGCACCGGCATTGATTTACTAACACTGGAGCACACAGGATCTGGTGCAGCTCCACATAGAAACCAATCAGCTTCCAGGTTTTATTGTCAAAGCTTCATTGAAGAACCTGAAGTCAGAACCTGATTGGCTGCCATGCAGAGCTGTACCCGATTCTGAACTCTCCAGTAATTCTCCCCCATCTGATGGCAGTCACCTCCATGAATGTATACTGACTGGTCATGGGATCCCCCTCCCCCCTGACGGAACTAACAAAACAAATGAACAGCTGTGTGTAGTCCCACCCATCGGCAGCTTGTGATTGGCTGTCTGTGGTGGGGGCGGAGCACAGCATGGCTCCCCTGACTCCGGGAGATCTTAAAGGAAACGCAATTCAAAAGCTTCACTTATATATTTATAGAAAACAAATCTGCGGCAGGACCGCTAAATGGTGCGAGAAATTCTGAACCCGGAGGATCACCATGGCAACAGACTAGGATGTCCGCTCACGTATTCCTGTCCTGAGGAGATTCCTTTAATGCAAAGCCGACGGTGACAACAAATTGTCTGCAGTGTCCCCAACTCCGCCATTAGACATTTCCTAGAAGATTTAGTTTGGAGCGGAGTTCTTCTTTAACCTGAAAGCTGCAATTCAACTGCTATGAGGAGCTGAGATCCAATAAATGAGGCTGATTGTGTATGTATTTACCCCCCCCCCCCCCGTTTGTATCTGCCCCACCCCTATACAGTCTCCCATCTACCCCCCCCCCCCTTGTACATCTTCCTTACCCCTCGTGTACACCCCACCCCCCACACAGTCTCCCATCTGCCCCCATACATTCTCCTACCCCCCCCACACATTTCTCTCTCTGCCTACCTCCCCCTTGTGTACAGTGGGGGGAATAACGATCCTCTCCCCTGTGGATTGTGTAGGTTTTGCCCACTTACATAGAAATGAAGGGTCTATAATTGTTATCAGAGGTGTATTTTATATGATGGAGACAGAAGATCAACCAAAAATACAGAAAAATCACACAATACAGATGTTATAAATGGAGTTCAGTGAGTAAAATAAGTATTTGACCCCCTTAGTAGTTGGTGGAGAAACCCTTGTTGGTGATCACAGAGGTCAGACATTTCTTGTAGGTGGTGATGAGGTTTCCACACATCTCAGGAGGGATTTTCTCCTCTCTTCTCTACAGATCTTCTCTAAATCCTGAAGGTTTCTTGGCAACTCGAAGTTTCAGCTCCTCCATACATTCTCCATAGGATTAAGGTCTGGAGACTGGATAGGCCACTCCATGACCTTCATGTGCTTCTTCTTGAGCCTCTCCTTTGTTGCCTTGGCGGTATGTTTTGGGTCATTGTCATGCTGGAAGACCCATCCATGACCCATCTTCAGTGTTCTGGGTGAGGGAAGAAGGTTCTCATCCAAGATCTTACAATACACGGCCCGTCCATTGGCCCCTCGATGGGGCAAAGTCGGCCTGGACCTTTATCAGAGAAACCGCCCCAAAGCCTCATGTTCCCCCCTCCGTGTGTGACTGTAGGGATGGTGTTCATGTTCCCACCTCCATGTGTGACTGTAGGGATGGTGTTCATGTTCCCCCCTCCGTGTGTGACTGTAGGGATGGTGTTCATGTTCCCCCCTCCGTGTGTGACTGTAGGGATGGTGTTCATGTTCCCCCCTCCGTGTGTGACTGTAGGGATGGTGTTCATGTTCCCCCCTCCGTGTGTGACTGTAGGGATGGTGTTCATGTTCCCCCCTCCGTGTGTGACTGTAGGGATGGTGTTCATGTTCCCCCCTCCGTGTGTGACTGTAGGGATGGTGTTCATGTTCCCCCCTCCGTGTGTGACTGTAGGGATGGTGTTCATGTTCCCCCCTCCGTGTGTGACTGTAGGGATGGTGTTCATGTTCCCCCCTCCGTGTGTGACTGTAGGGATGGTGTTCATGTTCCCCCCTCCGTGTGTGACTGTAGGGATGGTGTTCATGTTCCCCCCTCCGTGTGTGACTGTAGGGATGGTGTTCATGTTCCCCCCTCCGTGTGTGACTGTAGGGATGGTGTTCATGTTCCCCCCTCCGTGTGTGACTGTAGGGATGGTGTTCATGTTCCCCCCTCCGTGTGTGACTGTACGGATGGTGTTCATGTTCCCCCCTCCGTGTGTGACTGTAGGGATGGTGTTCATGTTCCCCCCTCCGTGTGTGACTGTAGGGATGGTGTTCATGTTCCCCCCTCCGTGTGTGACTGTAGGGATGGTGTTCATGTTCCCCCCTCCGTGTGTGACTGTAGGGATGGTGTTCATGTTCCCCCCTCCGTGTGTGACTGTAGGGATGGTGTTCATGTTCCCCCCTCCGTGTGTGACTGTAGGGATGGTGTTCATGTTCCCCCCTCCGTGTGTGACTGTAGGGATGGTGTTCATGTTCCCCCCTCCGTGTGTGACTGTAGGGATGGTGTTCATGTTCCCCCCTCCGTGTGTGACTGTAGGGATGGTGTTCATGTTCCCCCCTCCGTGTGTGACTGTAGGGATGGTGTTCATGTTCCCCCCTCCGTGTGTGACTGTAGGGATGGTGTTCATGTTCCCCCCTCCGTGTGTGACTGTAGGGATGGTGTTCATGTTCCCCCCTCCGTGTGTGACTGTAGGGATGGTGTTCTTGGGCTCATAGTCACCATTTTTCTTCCTCCACACACGGCGAGTCGAGTTGATGCCAAAGAGCTGAATTTGGTCTCATCTGACCACAGAACTTTCTCCCCAATCCTTCTCTGAATCATTTAGATGTTCATTGGCAAACTTCAGACGGTCCTGTACATGTGTCTTCCTGAGGAGGGGGACCTGTACATGTGTCTTCCTGAGGAGGGGGACCAGTACATGTGTCTTCCTGAGGAGGGGGACCTGTACACGTGTCTTCCTGAGGAGGGGGACCTGTACACGTGTCTTCCTGAGGAGGGGGACCTGTACACGTGTCTTCCTGAGGAGGGGGACCTGTACATGTGTCTTCCTGAGGAGGGGGACCTGTACACGTGTCTTCCTGAGGAGGAGGACCTGTACATGTGTCTTCCTGAGGAGGAGGACCTGTACATGTGTCTTCCTGAGGAGGGGACCTGTACATGTGTCTTCCTGAGGAGGGGGACCTGTACACGTGTCTTCCTGAGGAGGAGGACCTGTACATGTGTCTTCCTGAGGAGGAGGACCTGTACATGTGCCTTCCTGAGGAGGGGGACCTGTACATGTGTCTTCCTGAGGAGGGGGACCTGTACATGTATCTTCCTGAGGAGGGGGACCTGTCCATGTGTCTTCCTGAGGAGGGGGACCTGTACATGTGTCCTCCTGAGGAGGGGGACCTGTACATGTGTCTTCCTGAGGAGGGGGACCTGCACATGTGTCTTCCTGAGGAGGAGGACCTGTCCATGTGTCTTCCTGAGGAGGGGGACCTGTACATGTGTCTTCCTGAGGAGGGGGACCTGTACATGTGTCTTCCTGAGGAGGGGGACCTGTACATGTGTCTTCCTGAGGAGGAGGACCTGTACATGTGTCTTCCTGAGGAGGAGGACCTGTCCATGTGTCTTCCTGAGGAGGGGGACCTGTCCATGTGTCTTCCTGAGGAGGGGGACCTGTCCATGTGTCTTCCTGACGAGGGGGGCCTGTCCATGTGTCTTCCTGACGAGGGGGGCCTGTCCATGTGTCTTCCTGACGAGGGGGGCCTGTCCATGTGTCTTCCTGAGGAGGAGGACCTGTCCATGTGTCTTCCTGAGGAGGGGGACCTGTCCATGTGTCTTCCTGAGGAGGGGGACCTGTCCATGTGTCTTCCTGACGAGGGGGGCCTGTCCATGTGTCTTCCTGACGAGGGGGGCCTGTCCATGTGTCTTCCTGAGGAGGGGGACCTGTACATGTGTCCTCCTGAGGAGGGGGACCTGTACATGTGTCTTCCTGAGGAGGGGGACCTGTACATGTGTCTTCCTGAGGAGGGGGACCTGTACATGTGTCTTCCTGAGGAGGGGGACCTGTACATGTGTCTTCCTGAGGAGGGGGACCTGTACATGTGTCTTCCTGAGGAGGGGGACCTGTACACGTGTCTTCCTGAGGAGGGGGGACCTGTACATGTGTCTTGCTGAGGAGGGGGACCTGTCCATGTGTCTTCCTGAGGAGGGGGGCCCGTACATGCGTCTTCCTGAGGAGGGGGACCTGTCCATGTGTCTTCCTGAGGAGGGGGACCTGTACATGTGTCTTCCTGAGGAGGAGGACCTGTACATGTGTCTTCCTGAGGAGGAGGACCTGTACATGTGTCTTCCTGATGAGGGGGACCTGTACATGTGTCTTCCTGATGAGGGGGACCTGTACATGTGTCTTCCTGAGGAGGGGGACCTGTACACGTGTCTTCCTGAGGAGGGGGACCTGTACACGTGTCTTCCTGAGGAGGGGGGACCTGTACATGTGTCTTGCTGAGGAGGGGGACCTGTCCATGTGTCTTCCTGAGGAGGGGGGCCCGTACATGCGTCTTCCTGAGGAGGGGGACCTGTCCATGTGTCTTCCTGAGGAGGGGGACCTGTACATGTGTCTTCCTGAGGAGGAGGACCTGTACATGTGTCTTCCTGAGGAGGAGGACCTGTCCATGTGTCTTCCTGAGGAGGAGGACCTGTACATGTGTCTTCCTGATGAGGGGGACCTGTACATGTGTCTTCCTGAGGAGGGGGACCTGTACATGTGTCTTCCTGATGAGGGGGACCTGTACATGTGTCTTCCTGATGAGGGGGACCTGTATATGTGTCTTCCTGATGAGGGGGACCTGTACATGTGTCTTCCTGAGGAGGGGGACCTGTACATGTGTCTTCCTGATGAGGGGGACCTGTACATGTGTCTTCCTGATGAGGGGGACCTGTACATGTGTCTTCCTGAGGAGGGGGACCTGTACATGTGTCTTCCTGATGAGGGGGACCTGTACATGTGTCTTCCTGATGAGGGGGACCTGTACATGTGTCTTCCTGATGAGGGGGACCTGTACACGTGTCTTCCTGAGGAGGAGGACCTGTACATGTGTCTTCCTGATGAGGGGGACCTGTACATGTGTCTTCCTGAGGAGGGGGACCTGTATATGTGTCTTCCTGAGGAGGGGGACTCGCCGTGTTTGGAGGAAGTCATGGAGTGGCCTAGCCAGTCTCCAGACCTTAATCCTATAGAAAATGTATGGAGGAGCTGAAACTTCGAGTTGCCAAGAAACCTTCAGGATTTAGAGAAGATCTGTAAAGAAGAGAGGAGAAAATCCCTCCTGAGATGTGGAAACCTCATCACCACCTACAAGAAACGTCTGACCTCTGTGATCACCAACAAGGGTTTCTCCACCAACTACTAAGTCATGTTTTGCTTGGGGATCAAATACTTATTTTACTCACTAAAACTGCAACTCCATTTATAACATTTGTATCATGTGATTTTTCTGGATTTTTGGTTGATCTTCTGTCTCCATCATATAAAATTCACCTCTGATAACAATGATAAACCCTTCATTTCTATGTAAGTGGGCAAAACTTATACAATCTGCAGGGGAGACGATCGTTATTTTCCTCACTGTACATCTGCCCCATACCTTCCCCTCACTGCCCCCCGGTGTTATATCGAAAGGGAGAAGAATCTCATTGGTCGTAATTAGCACAGAGTGCGCTTCTTGTTGATTTTGATTTCAATGTCTTTACCTGGAGATCTCTACAGTCTGGATCCAGGGACCAGACCATTCCCACTCCATGTATGACCCGGGACAGACATTACAGACCATTCCCACTCCATGTATGACCCGGGACAGACATTACAGACCATTCCCACTCCATGTATGACCCGGGACAGACATTACAGACCATTCCCGCTCCATGTATGACCCGGGACAGACATTACAGACCATTCCCGCTCCATGTATGACCCGGGACAGACATTACAGACCGTTCCCACTCCATGTATGACCCGGGACAGACATTACAGACCATTCCCGCTCCATGGGTGACCCGGGACAGACAATACAGACCATTCCCGCTCCATGGATGACCCGGGACAGACATTACAGACCATTCCCGCTCCATGAATGACCCGGGACAGACATTACAGACCATTCCCGCTCCATGAATGACCCGGGACAGACATTACAGACCATTCCCGCTCCATGGGTGACCCGGGACAGACAATACAGACCATTCCCGCTGCATTGGTTGATCTGGGACAGACATTATAGACCATTCCCGCTCCATGTATGATGCGGGACAGACATTATAGACCATTCCCGCTCCATGTATGACCCGAGACAGACATTATAGACCATTCCCGCTCCATGTATGATGCGGGACAGACATTACAGACCATTCCCACTCCATGTATGATCCGGGACAGACATTATAGACCATTCCCACTCCATGGATGATCCGGGACAGATGATACAGACCATTCCCACTCCATGGATGATCCGGGACAGACATTATAGACCATTCCCACTCCATGTATGATCCGGGACAGACATTACGGACCATTCCCGCTCCATGTATGATCCGGGACAGACATTATAGACCATTCCCACTCCATGGATGATCCGGGACAGACATTACGGACCATTCCCACTCCATGGATGATCCGGGACAGACATTACAGACCATTCCCACTCCATGTATGATCCGGGACAGACATTACAGACCATTCCCGCTGCATTGGATGATCCGGGACAGACATTACAGACCATTCCCACTCCATGTATGATCCGGGACAGACATTACAGACCATTCCCGCTCCATGTATGATCCGGGACAGACATTACAGACCATTCCCGCTCCATGTATGATCCGGGACAGACATTACAGACCATTCCCGCTCCATGTATGACCCGGGACAGACATTACAGACCATTCCCACTCCATGGATGATCCGGGACAGATGATACAGACCATTCCCACTCCATGGATGATCCGGGACAGACATTATAGACCATTCCCACTCCATGGATGATCCGGGACAGACATTACGGACCATTCCCACTCCATGGATGATCCGGGACAGACATTACGGACCATTCCCACTCCATGTATGATCCGGGACAGACATTACAGACCATTCCTGCTCCATGTATGACCCGAGACAGACATTATAGACCATTCCCGCTCCATGTATGATGCGGGACAGACATTACAGACCATTCCCACTCCATGTATGATCCGGGACAGACATTATAGACCATTCCCACTCCATGGATGATCCGGGACAGATGATACAGACCATTCCCACTCCATGGATGATCCGGGACAGACATTATAGACCATTCCCACTCCATGGATGATCCGGGACAGACATTACGGACCATTCCCACTCCATGGATGATCCGGGACAGACATTACAGACCATTCCCACTCCATGTATGATCCGGGACAGACATTACAGACCATTCCCGCTGCATTGGATGATCCGGGACAGACATTACAGACCATTCCCACTCCATGTATGATCCGGGACAGACATTACAGACCATTCCCGCTCCATGTATGATCCGGGACAGACATTACAGACCATTCCCGCTCCATGTATGATCCGGGACAGACATTACAGACCATTCCCGCTCCATGTATGATCCGGGACAGACATTACAGACCATTCCCGCTCCATGTATGATCCGGGACAGACATTACAGACCATTCCCGCTCCATGTATGACCCGGGACAGACATTACAGACCATTCCCGCTCCATGTATGACCCGGGACAGACATTACAGACCATTCCCGCTCCATGTATGACCCGGGACAGACATTACAGACCATTCCCGCTCCATGTATGATCCGGGACAGACATTACGGACCATTCCCGCTCCATGTATGATCCGGGACAGACATTACGGACCATTCCCGCTCCATGTATGATCCGGGACAGACATTACAGACCATTCCCGCTCCATGTATGATCCGGGACAGACATTACGGACCATTCCCGCTCCATGTATGATCCGGGACAGACATTATAGATGGTACAAATGGAAAAAATATACCGCGCTAGGAAAAAACGTGAAAACAAATAAACTATATGTGAAACAGGCAGCAGCAATAGATGTGATATAACACCCAACAGATATACAGAAATAGAAAACTGCGCCAACCCTATACTAAACTAAAATAAATAACAAAAAATAGTGTCAAAATATGTAAGTAATTATCATTAAATGATTATAACGATAAAAAAACTTAAGTGCATAAAGAACACAGCAATACATAAAGAAAAAATAAAAGTCCAATCATGGAAAGTTCATATGTGAGTCCAGATAAGCGTTTGTGACACCACAGTGATTCAACACAATCCAAAAGCGCATAAAGTGCCCGTCACCGTATATTGAATGCGCTTACCAGAAAATAAACAAATTAGGGCGTTTGTATATATTCGATGGGTCCCATCAAAAGATATCCTCCTTTTTAGTGGGTCAGCTCTCCATCTCCCAATAGTACCTTCCAGATATTAATATACTCCGTGGTCCCAATAGGGAGCTCAGTAATTGCCAAAAAAGAAAGGAGCTAACATGGCATAATATCGTTTGGACAGTTTATTAAAAGAAAAAAAGTAGCACACTTACATGTGGATGGATAAAATACAGCTTGTATAAACAGTACATAAAAAGCCGGCCGGCAAACAGGAGCCCGTCCTCCTCTCCAACAACGTGGTGGCGTCACTGCGTGCCCTCCCAGACGCGTTTCGTCATACCTGACGTTGTCAATGGGATATTATGCCATGTTAGCTCCTTTCTTTTTTGGCAATTACTAAGCTCCCTATTGGGACCACGGAGTATATTAATATCTGGAAGGTACTATTGGGAGATGGAGAGCTGACCCACTAAAAAGGAGGATATCTTTTGATGGGACCCATCGAATATATACAAACGCCCTAATTTGTTTATTTTCTGGTAAGCGCATTCAATATACGGTGACGGGCACTTTATGCGCTTTTGGATTGTGTTGAATCACTGTGGTGTCACAAACGCTTATCTGGACTCACATATGAACTTTCCATGATTGGACTTTTATTTTTTCTTTATGTATTGCTGTGTTCTTTATGCACTTAAGTTTTTTTATCGTTATAATCATTTAATGATAATTACTTACATATTTTGACACTATTTTTTGTTATTTATTTTAGTTTAGTATAGGGTTGGCGCAGTTTTCTATTTCTGTAGACATTATAGACCATTCCCACTCCATGGATGATCCGGGACAGACATTATAGACCATTCCCACTCCATGTATGATCCGGGACAGACATTACAGACCATTCCCACTCCATGTATGATCCGGGACAGACATAGACCATTCCCACTCCATGTATGATGCGGGACAGACATTACAGACCATTCCCACTCCATGTATGATCCGGGACAGACATTATAGACCATTCCCACTCCATGTATGATGCGGGACAGACATTACGGACCATTCCCGCTCCATGTATGATGCAGGACAGACATTACAGACCATTTCCGCTCCATGTATGATGCGGGACAGACATTACGGACCATTCCCACTCCATGTATGATCCGGGACAGATGATACAGACCATTCCCACTCCATGTATGATCCGGGACAGACATTATAGACCATTCCCACTGCATGTATGACCCGGGACAGATGATACAGACCATTCCCACTCCATGTATGATCCGGGACAGACATTATAGACCATTCCCACTGCATGTATGACCCAGGACAGACATTACAGACCATTCCCACTCCATGTATGATCCGGGACAGACATTATAGACCATTCCCACTGCATGTATGACCCGGGACAGACATTACGGACCATTCCCACTCCATGGATGATCCGGGACAGACATTATAGACCATTCCCACTGCATGTATGACCCGGGACAGACATTACAGACCATTCCCACTCCATGTATGATCCGGGACAGACATTACAGACCATTCCCGCTCCATGTATGACCCGGGACAGACATTACAGACCATTCCCACTCCATGTATGATCCGGGACAGACATTACAGACCATTCCCTCTCCATGTATGATCCGGGACAGACATTATAGACCATTCCCACTCCATGTATGATGCGGGACAGACATTACGGACCATTCCCGCTCCATGTATGATGCAGGACAGACATTACAGACCATTTCCGCTCCATGTATGATGCGGGACAGACATTACGGACCATTCCCACTCCATGTATGATCCGGGACAGATGATACAGACCATTCCCACTCCATGTATGATCCAGGACAGACATTATAGACCATTCCCACTGCATGTATGACCCGGGACAGATGATACAGACCATTCCCACTCCATGTATGATCCGGGACAGACATTATAGACCATTCCCACTGCATGTATGACCCGGGACAGACATTACAGACCATTCCCACTCCATGTATGATCCGGGACAGACATTATAGACCATTCCCACTGCATGTATGACCCGGGACAGACATTACGGACCATTCCCACTCCATGGATGATCCGGGACAGACATTATAGACCATTCCCACTGCATGTATGACCCGGGACAGACATTACAGACCATTCCCACTCCATGTATGATCCGGGACAGACATTACAGACCATTCCCGCTCCATGTATGACCCGGGACAGACATTACAGACCATTCCCACTCCATGTATGATCCGGGACAGACATTACAGACCATTCCCACTGCATGTATGACCCGGGACAGACATTACAGACCATTCCCACTCCATGTATGATCCGGGACAGACATTACAGACCATTCCCACTGCATGTATGACCCGGGACAGACATTACAGACCATTCCCACTCCATGGATGATGCGGGACAGACATTACAGACCATTCCCTCTCCATGTATGATCCGGGACAGACATTACAGACCATTCCCACTCCATGGATGATGCGGGACAGACATTACAGACCATTCCCTCTCCATGTATGATGCGGGACAGACATTACGGACCATTCTCGCTCCATGTATGATCTGGGACAGACATTATAGACCATTCCTGGTCCATGTACCACTCTGTGAAAATGGAGAGCTTTAAGCTATGCAGGTGGAGGTAAAACTTCTTGGACACTTTATATCCCCCCCCCCCCATTGTATTTCAATGCCGTCCGCCAATCACAATTCAGTGTGTGGCTCCTGTACAGTTTACCGCTTCAATCACCTGTACTGGTGATTATGGGGGTGGGGCTATGTCACAGATTTCGGGTCCCAGGGTGCTGTGGGCCTGGGCTGTGTCAGGATTGTATAGAACCTTCTTGTTCTGCTTATTATAAAGTTGTTCTTGTTTGTCAGAACTACGGATCGTTTCATTGTTCTGGGGACATTTCCTCATCACTGGGACCTTCACCAGGGAATAAAGGCAAATAAATGAAATCGGCTTTTTCCTCATTTGATGTCCCAATTGTATCCATGGAGCTATTTATCTTTTTTTCCCTAATTCTATTGGTCAGTAAAATGTGATAATAAATGTAGAGTATCCCCCGTATATCAGGAATGTGTTCTCCTCACCTGCGGTCCGAGTCTCTTCTTCTGCAGACCTCTAATCCCTCTGTGTGGTGTGAAGCTCCTCTAATCCCGGAGATCATTATCATCTTACTGAGTCCGGTAATCAGTACTGAGGACGCCCCCCCCCCCGTACACCATGTGACCCCATCCCCCCCCTTCGTCTCCCTACAGATCACGATACGGCCGTCTGGAGAAAATGACTGACCTGGTGGCCGTGTGGGAAGTCGCTCTCAGTGATGGCGTCCATAAGATTGAGTTTGAACACGGCACCACGTCGGGGAAGAGAGTGGTCTATGTGGACGGGAAGGTAAGACCCCCCTTCTGTGTACAAGGATATAAGATATGATATATATGGATGTGCCCAAAATTCCCCCCCCCCTGGGGTAGAAATGGGGAGATATTGGCATTATAATTGGAGATATGACTGATGATACCATAAAAATGTTTCGTATTTTCAGATAGTGATTATATGAAGCCAATTATTATCAGATTTTTTGGCTTATTTTAAAATCATAATAACAGAAATCCCCCCCCCCCCATGGCCCTGATGAAAAGTACAGACGCAGAAGGCGGCACACAGGTTACAATGCCATTAAAGGTTCATTTCCCACATCTGTGGCTTTTTACATTACATTATTTGGTGTCTGTGTATAAATTGTCAATGAGTTTGTTAGTTCTCACATAGATGCATTGAGCAGACTGGATACTGAGCCACGGGGAGCAGAAAAGAACTTTCAAAAGACCTGCGTAACCAGGTAATGGAACTTTATAATGATGGAAAAGGATATAAAAAGATATCCAAAAGCTTGAGTATGCCAGTCAGTACTGTTCAATCACTTAAGAAGTAGAAAATTCAGGGATCTCTTGATACTGAGCCAAGGTCAGGTAGACCCAGAAAGGTTTCAGCTACAACTGCCACAGGAATTGTTTGGGATACAAAGAACCCCCCCCCCCCCACAGGGAGAAATACTGGCTGCTCTGGAAAAAGACAGTGTGGTTGTTTTTAAGGAGCACAATACGATGATACTTGGACAAAAATGAGCTGCTTGGTGGAGTTGCCAGAAAAGAAGCCTTTACTGTATCAATGCTACAAAAAAAAGCCCGGTTACAATATGGCTGACAACACCTTGGCACATCTCGCTGGACTTTTTTGTGGAATTGGCTCAGTAAAGGCTTCCTTCTGGCGACTCCACCATGCAGAGCATTTTTGTTCAGGTATCATTGTATTGTGCTTCTTCAAACAACCACGCCGTCTCTTGCCAGAGCAGCCAGTATTTCTCCTGAGGTTACCTGTGGGGGGTTTTTCTTTTGTATCCCGAAAAATCCTTCTGGCAGTTGTGGCTGCAATTTTTTTTTAGTCTACCTTAATATGTGATTGAACAGTACTGACTGACCTATTCAAGGCTTTGGATATCTTTTTATATACTTTCCCATCTTTATAAAGTTTTGTTACCTTGTTACGCAGGTCTTTTGACAGTTCTTTTCTGCTCCCCCTGGCTCAGTATCCAGCCTGCTCAGAGCATCTACATTACAGATAACAAACTCATTGGCTATTTATACACCGATTCTAATTGTGATTTAAAAAGCCACAGAATGTGTGATGTCTCTATTTTTAATTGGCATTGTACCCTCCTGTGCGAGTTCACAGTGCACATTGCCATCTGTCAACCAATCCGGGGGTGTCATTAACATTGTAATGACACCCACAGCGATTCGCAGAATGCAGTGTGAACTTTCTGCAGGAGAGAAACGATGCTGGAACCAGCGATGTAATCACACTGGTTCCCGCATCGCATCGGTGTGAACCTAGGCTTAATCAGACCCTACTCCTCCTGATCTGTACTGTGTTTGGCCACGTTTCACACCTGTTGACGTCCTCTGCCATCAATCATTTTGATCCTGGGCATTCTAAGAAAAAACACATCCCAGCCTCCTTTTGGACATGCATGCTAAAACAACTGATCAGTAGTTTGCAATGCTAAAATCTGCAGCACTCAGTGGCCTACATGTAGGAGCATACATGTGTAAAGGGATGCCGGGATGTGTTCTTTCATATAATGCATAGGAACAGCATGCACGTTTAAAGGGATGCCAGGATGTGTTCTTTCATATAACACTCAGGCTTTTAAAGGAGTTCTGAGGCAGAGTACTGATGTTTACAGGAGTCTGCCAGCCCCTCCCACCAATCGTGGAGCAGAAACCAGCAGACAGACCTGGGGGGTGACATCACTGGGTCTCAGAAAAGTTTTCTGAAGGAAAAAAATTATTTGATTAAAGAATTTTAATAGAAAGTTGATGGGGGAGGGGGAACCAGGGAAGGTATTATCTGCACACATTACACTGCAGCGGTGTCGGAGTAAATGAAGCCTTTCCCATGATGCATTGTGTCTGGTCCTTGTATATTGTGCCCCGTCATACCGGCACGTTATGTAGTGTCCTCAGATCACACGGTGTACGGGAGATGACGTGGGGTCATGTTGTGTCTCGGGGTGGCAGGAGATCATCCGGAAGGACTGGATGTTTAAGTTGGTGGGGAAGGAGACGTTTCCAGTGGGAGCCGCGCAGACGAAGGCCACCATCAACATCGACGCCGTCAGCGGCTTCGCCTACGAATACACGCTGGAGGTCAACGGCAAGAGCCTGAAGAAGTACATGGAGAACCGATCCAAGACCACCAACACCTGGGTGCTGCACCTAGACGGGGAGGACTGCAGGGTGGTGCTGGGTGAGTGGTCCCGTCATCTGCATGTGTCTGCCCACCCCCCCCCGGAATACAAATCCATCCGCTCCACCCCCCCTGGGACTATATAAATCCCGCTCCACCCCCCTCGGGAATATACAAAACCCACTCCACCCCCTGGGAATATACAAATCCTCGCCCCTCCCTCTGGGAGTATACAAATCCCACTCTACCCCCCCCCCGGAATATAAATCCCGCTTCACCCCCGAATCCACCCTCCCTCCAGGGAATATTAATCTTGCATCCACCCCCGGGAATATACAAATCCCACTCCACCCCCCCCCGGGAATATACAAATCCCACTCCACCCCCCCGGGAATATACAAATCCCACTCCACCCCCCCTGGGAATACAAATCCCACTCCACCCCCCCTGGGAATACAAATCCCACTCCACCCCCCTGGGAATAAAAATCCCACACCCCCCTGGGAATACAAATCCCACTCCCCTGTATTGTCTGAGACCAGATTGAATAGAGTTGGATGATGATTTCCTGTTTCTTATATTGCAGAGAAGGACACGATGGATGTTTGGTGTAATGGAAAGAAGCTGGAGACAGCGGTAAGTGCTTCACCCCCCCCCCCCCCCCCACATTACACACACACCCGATCACATGATATTTATTTATACATTTATTTTTTATTTTTTTATTGATTAGCTTATTTAAGATGAAGAAGATTTGGCCTTATAAATGCCATAAGTAGTAATGCTGCACCTTGTAGTGCCTATGAAAAGGTCCTGTACTACAGCATTAGAATGAAGCGCACACATGGAAGTCATCTGTAGGACCCGCCAACATTCATCCCGTGTGTCCCGCTGCCTGTCCGATCTCATGAGCCGCTTCTGTTGCACAGATAGGCTTGAAAACCAGCATCCGATCCGCCAGCCAATGGCTACGAGCGCTTACTGATAGGGGAGGAGCCGTCCCCCAGCACAGCCAGGGAGATCGCTGCACTAACATTGCTTGTGTTAGCACAGCGATCCTTTAGTTTTTTTTTTTTGTTCAGCACGCTGGGTTGGATGACAAAAATCTTGTAGTGTGTAGCAAAATTTAGTGTGCGGAGTGATCCCTGGGTCAGTATGGAGCCTCTGATGATAGCAGGAGGGATCCCCGGGTCAGTATGGAGCCTCTGATGATAACGGGAGGGATCTCTGGGTCAGTATGGAGCCTCTGATGATAACGGGAGGGATCCCGGGTCAGTATGGAGCCTCTGATGATAACGGGAGGGATCCCTGGGTCAGTATGGAGCCTCTGATGATAACGGGAGGGATCCCTGGGTCAGTATGGAGCCTCTGATGATAACGGGAGGGATCCCCGGGTCAGTATGGAGCCTCTGATGATAACGGGAGGGATCCCCGGGTCAGTATGGAGCCTCTGATGATAACGGGAGGGATCCCCAGGTCTGTATGGAGCCTCCGATGATAACGGGAGGGATCCCCGGGTCAGTATGGAGCCTCCGATGATAACGGGAGGGATCCCCGGGTCAGTATGGAGCCTCCGATGATAACGGGAGGGATCACCGGGTCAGTATGGAGACTCTGATGATAACGGGAGGGATCACCGGGTCAGTATGGAGACTCTGATGATAACGGGAGGGATCCCCGGGTCAGTATGGAGCCTCCGATGATAACGGGAGGGATCCCCGGGTCAGTATGGAGACTCTGATGATAACGGGAGGGATCCCCGGGTCAGTATGGAGACTCTGATGATAACGGGAAGGATCACCGGGTCAGTATGGAGACTCTGATGATAACGGGAGGGATCCCCGGGTCAGTATGGAGCCTCCGATGATAACGGGAGGGATCCCCGGGTCAGTATGGAGACTCTGATGATAACGGGAGGGATCCCCGGGTCAGTATGGAGACTCTGATGATAACGGGAGGGATCACCGGGTCAGTATGGAGACTCTGATGATAAAGGGAGGGATCCCCAGGTCAGTATGGAGCCTCTGATGATAAAGGGAGGGATCCCCGGGTCAGTATGGAGCCTCCGATGATAACGGGAGGGATCACCGGGTCAGTATGGAGACTCTGATGATAACGGGAGGGATCACCGGGTCAGTATGGAGACTCTGATGATAACAGGAGGGATCCCCGGGTCAGTATGGAGCCTCTGATGATAACGGGAGGGACCCCCGGGTCAGTATGGAGACTCTGATGATAACGGGAGGGATCACCGGGTCAGTATGGAGACTCTGATGATAACGGGAGGGATCCCCGGGTCAGTATGGAGCCTCCGATGATAACGGGAGGGATCCCCGGGTCAGTATGGAGACTCTGATGATAACGGGAGGGATCCCCGGGTCAGTATGGAGCCTCTGATGATAAAGGGAGGGATCCCCAGGTCAGTATGGAGCCTCTGATGATAAAGGGAGGGATCCCCGGGTCAGTATGGAGCCTCCGATGATAACGGGAGGGATCACCGGGTCAGTATGGAGACTCTGATGATAACGGGAGGGATCCCCGGGTCAGTATGGAGCCTCCGATGATAACGGGAGGGATCCCCGGGTCAGTATGGAGACTCTGATGATAACGGGAGGGATCACCGGGTCAGTATGGAGACTCTGATGATAACGGGAGGGATCCCCAGGTCAGTATGGAGCCTCCGATGATAACGGGAGGGATCCCCGGGTCAGTATGGAGACTCTGATGATAACGGGAGGGATCCCCGGGTCAGTATGGAGCCTCTGATGATAAAGGGAGGGATCCCCGGGTCAGTATGGAGCCTCTGATGATAACGGGAGGGATCCCCGGGTCAGTATGGAGCCTCTGATGATAGCGGGAGGGATCACCGGGTCAGTATGGAGCCTCTGATGATAAAGGGAGGGATCCCCGGGTCAGTATGGAGCCTCTGATGATAAAGGGAGGGATCCCCGGGTCAGTATGGAGCCTCTGATGATAGCGGGAGGGATCCCCGGGTCAGTATGGAGCCTCTGATGATAGCGGGAGGGATCCCCGGGTCAGTATGGAGACTCTGATGATAGCGGGAGGGATCCCCGGGTCAGTATGGAGCCTCTGATAGCGGGAGGGATCCCGGGTCAGTATGGAGCCTCTGATGATAATGGGAGGGATCCCCGGGTCAGTATGGAGCCTCTGATGATAACGGGAGGGATCTCCGGGTCAGTATGGAGCCTCTGATGATAACGGGAGGGATCCCCGGGTCAGTATGGAGCCTCTGATAATGGGAGGGATCCCCGGGTCAGTATGGAGCCTCCGATGATAACGGGAGGGATCCCCGGGTCAGTATGGAGCCTCTGATGATAGCAGGAGGGATCCCCGGGTCAGTATGGAGCCTCTGATGATAGCGGGAGGGATCCCCGGGTCAGTATGGAGCCTCCGATGATAACGGGAGGGATCCCGGGTCAGTATGGAGCCTCTGATGATAACGGGAGGGATCTCTGGGTCAGTATGGAGCCTCTGATGATAACGGGAGGGATCTCCGGGTCAGTATGGAGCCTCTGATGATAACGGGAGGGATCCCCGGGTCAGTATGGAGCCTCTGATAATGGGAGGGATCCCCGGGTCAGTATGGAGACTCTGATGATAACGGGAGGGATCCCCGGGTCAGTATGGAGACTCTGATGATAACGGGAGGGATCACCGGGTCAGTATGGAGACTCTGATGATAAAGGGAGGGATCCCCGGGTCAGTATGGAGACTCTGATGATAACGGGAGGGATCCCCGGGTCAGTATGGAGCCTCTGATGATAAAGGGAGGGATCCCCGGGTCAGTATGGAGCCTCTGATGATAACGGGAGGGATCCCCGGGTCAGTATGGAGCCTCTGATGATAGCGGGAGGGATCACCGGGTCAGTATGGAGCCTCTGATGATAAAGGGAGGGATCCCCGGGTCAGTATGGAGCCTCTGATGATAAAGGGAGGGATCCCCGGGTCAGTATGGAGCCTCTGATGATAAAGGGAGGGATCCCCGGGTCAGTATGGAGCCTCTGATGATAAAGGGAGGGATCCCTGGGTCAGTATGGAGCCTCTGATGATAAAGGGAGGGATCCCCGGGTCAGTATGGAGCCTCTGATGATAACGGGAGGGATCCCCGGGTCAGTATGGAGCCTCTGATGATAACGGGAGGGATCCCTGGGTCAGTATGGAGCCTCTGATGATAAAGGGAGGGATCCCCGGGTCAGTATGGAGCCTCTGATGATAGCGGGAGGGATCCCCGGGTCAGTATGGAGACTCTGATGATAGCGGGAGGGATCCCCGGGTCAGTATGGAGCCTCTGATAGCGGGAGGGATCCCCGGGTCAGTATGGAGCCTCTGATGATAACGGGAGGGATCCCCGGGTCAGTATGGAGCCTCTGATGATAACGGGAGGGATCCCTGGGTCAGTATGGAGCCTCTGATGATAAAGGGAGGGATCCCCGGGTCAGTATGGAGCCTCTGATGATAGCGGGAGGGATCCCCGGGTCAGTATGGAGCCTCTGATGATAGCGGGAGGGATCCCCGGGTCAGTATGGAGACTCTGATGATAGCGGGAGGGATCCCCGGGTCAGTATGGAGCCTCTGATAGCGGGAGGGATCCCGGGTCAGTATGGAGCCTCTGATGATAATGGGAGGGATCCCCGGGTCAGTATGGAGCCTCTGATGATAACGGGAGGGATCTCCGGGTCAGTATGGAGCCTCTGATGATAACGGGAGGGATCCCCGGGTCAGTATGGAGCCTCTGATAATGGGAGGGATCCCCGGGTCAGTATGGAGCCTCCGATGATAACGGGAGGGATCCCCGGGTCAGTATGGAGCCTCTGATGATAGCAGGAGGGATCCCCGGGTCAGTATGGAGCCTCTGATGATAGCGGGAGGGATCCCCGGGTCAGTATGGAGCCTCCGATGATAACGGGAGGGATCCCGGGTCAGTATGGAGCCTCTGATGATAACGGGAGGGATCTCTGGGTCAGTATGGAGCCTCTGATGATAACGGGAGGGATCTCTGGGTCAGTATGGAGCCTACGATGATAACAGGAGGGATCCCCGGGTCAGTATGGAGCCTCCGATGATAACGGGAGGGATCTCTGGGTCAGTATGGAGCCTCTGATGATAACGGGAGGGATCCCCGGGTCAGTATGGAGCCTCTGATGATAACGGGAGGGATCCCCGGGTCAGTATGGTGCCTCTGATGATAACGGGAGGGATCCCCGGGTCAGTATGGAGCCTCTGATGATAACGGGAGGGATCCCCGGGTCAGTATGGAGCCTCTGATGATAACGGGAGGGATCCCCGGGTCAGTATGGAGCCTCTGATGATAGATGATACATGATCTGATCTTGTCCTGTTTGTCATACAGTTATATTTTATACATAGACCCCCCCCTCCCCCCCGGTGTACCCAGATTTCTAGAACACGCAGGAATGTTATACACACTGGTATAGGAAGTTGTCTTCTTATATGGATAAAACATGAATAAAACTTTATTGATATAAACAATGTGTAGGAAGCCAATCTTTATTCATATCAGAGCGGTCACATTGTGTGTTCTGTGTGTGTTCTGTGCACAGGGGGAGTTTGTAGAAGACGGTACGGAGACGCACTTCAGCATCGCCAATCACGATTGCTGCATCAAGGCGGTGAGCAGCGGCAAGCGGCGGGAAGGGATCATCCATACACTGATTGTGGACGATTGTGAAATCCCGGAGAGCGTGGAGTAACTCGTCACCGCAGATCTCCAGATTCTGATCAGGGACTGATAGTCGTCATGTTTAACCCTTTCCCACGGACTGTAGTGCCCCCTGGAGGGTGTAGCTGGTTAGTGCCGGTCCTTTATATGGGTGTGCGGACCCTGGGATGGGGGGGGCAGACCAATCACAGAGCTGTACAGAGGTCACATGGAATGACGCTTCCAGGCCTATTTATAAAGATCGATGGTTGGATTTGGGTTTTCCTCCAATGATTTCTGTTTATTTATAAAGCTGCTCTGGGCCGTTTCCTGTGTTTCAGCAACATCTGTTTTACAGGAAACTCCTCAATTTATTGCTTTTTATTTATTTTTTCTTATCACTTTAAAGTGGAACTCCAACCAAAGTCAGACTGACGCACTGCATTCTGTAAATATCAGTGACACAGCAGTTTGTTTTCCCTGTCACATGACATTACCTGTTGATCCTGCCAGTAACAATCCTTTTCTAATTCTCCTTCCTGTGACCAGACCGTTCATTGGGTAGTGAGATCACAGGGCGGTATTGTCACCCTCTAGACGGGGGACTCTTAGAGTGATAGGTAGATGTGAGAAATTAGGTCCCACCCCCCCCCCCCCCCCCCGAGGAAACCTTTTTATATTGTTACAAAAACCTGTTTTTATTTATTTTCTTTTGGAAGAAAGTGAAGCCATATGACTAAAAGCTGACAGTTGTAAGCCCCTCCCCCTATCCCACCCCTGTAAGTGGCAATTGTGTTGGACCGCTTTTTAGGAAGTGGGACAATAACAGATATACTGGCAGGATCAACAAGGGAACTGATACAGGGGAAGTACAGAACCCGCTGATTAGATCCGGCCTTCCCTTCAGTCTTGCACAGTAGTGGAGTTGCTTGCTCTGGTTTCCCCGCACACTGTGAGCTTCCTGGGAGAGTCAGGGAAGGTAAAATAGAAGCGGATTACATTTCAGCTTTAATTCCACCAGCAGCCGCATCCTCTGTCATTTGTGCCCAGAGTTCCTCTTTACACCATTCGCAGTCCCTCCTATCTCATGTATGGAGGTGGAGAAGAGACTTTCCTCCAGGAAGATTCCTTTATTTTTCACTTGTCAGATATGTAATGATCAGTGAGGGAGGTTGGGGGAGGGGCTTTTATCTCCCCGATCTTTATAAATAGGCCCATTTGTACGGTGCCCGGAGGGTGTCGGGACTCTCCCATATAGAGGGGAGGGGTGTTGTAGATCTCAGGAATAGTGACTTGGCTGCCATGAGAATAAATCTACAGTGCAGTGTCACAGGCTCCGTATAATGTGATGATGGCTTCCCTCTTATGTCAGAGGAGGACGGGTCCGTGTGATTGGTGCACATGTCAGAGGAGGACGGGTCCGTGTGATTGGTGCACATGTCAGAGGAGGACGGGTCCGTGTGATTGGTGCACATGTCAGAGGAGGACGGGTCCGTGTGATTGGTGCACATGGCAGAGGAGAACGGGTCGGTGTGATTGGTGCACATGGCAGAGGAGGACGGGTCGGTGTGATTGGTGCACATGTCAGAGGAGAACGGGTCGGTGTGATTGGTGCACATGTCAGAGGAGGACGGGTCCGTGTGATTGGTGCACATGTCAGAGGAGGACGGGTCCGTGTGATTGGTGCACATGGCAGAGGAGGACGGGTCGGTGTGATTGGTGCACATGGCAGAGGAGGATGGGTCGGTGTGATTGGTGCACATGGCAGAGGAGGACGGGTCGGTGTGATTGGTGCACATGGCAGAGGAGGACGGGTCGGTGTGATTGGTGCACATGGCAGAGGAGGACGGGTCAGTGTGATTGGTGCTCATGTCAGAGGAGGACGGGTCAGTGTGATTGGTGCTCATGTCAGAGGAGGACGGGTCAGTGTGATTGGTGCTCATGTCAGAGGAGGACGGGTCAGCGTGATTGGTGCACATGGCAGAGGAGGACGGGTCAGCGTGATTGGTGCACATGGCAGAGGAGGACGGGTCAGCGTGATTGGTGCACATGCCAGAGGAGGACGGGTCAGTGTGATTGGTGCACATGGCAGAGGAGGATGGGCTTGTGTAGTAAGTCAGCGTGCATATCAGAGGGGGCAGGGTGCTCGGGTAGATTGGCACACATGTCAGGGGAAGATGTGCTGGTGTGGTAGATTGTTGCACATGAGAGGAAGGTTGGTGCCCATATCGGAGCACGGGCCAGTGTGGTAGATTGGCACATGTATATCAGCATATGACAGGCTGATATGGAAGATTGGTTGCGTATCTGAGAATGGGCTAGTGTGGTAGGTGGGTGCTCATATCGGAGGCAGATAGGATGGGCCGGAGCGATCGTGTAGGTGCATGAAGAGCAGGGGCCAATTTGGTAGTTGACTGCAGATATTTGGAGGAGGATGGATTGGTGTGGTAAGTTGGTGCATATATCAAAGGAGGATGGGCCGGCGTTAGAGATTGGTGCATATATCAGAGGAGGATGGTCTGGTGTGGTAGGTTGGTGCATATATAGGACGACATTGGGTTGGTGTGGTAGATCGGTACACGTTTTGGAGGATGGGCCAGTGTGGTAGATGGGCACACATATTGGGGGGGGGGGTCGGTGCACATAGAGGCAGATGTGCTGGTGTGGTAGGTTGGTACATGTATCAGAGAAGGGCAGCCCAGTGTGGTAGGTTGGGACACATGTCGGAAAATGATGGCCTGGTGTGTTAGGTTGGTACACATATTGTAGGAAGATGGGGCGGTGTGCTAGAAGGGCAGTGTGGTAAATTGGTGCACAAATTGGAGGAGGATGGGGTAGGTTTGCTACACATCTTGGAGGAGGATGGGCCGGTGTGCTAGATGGGCATGCATATCGGAGGAGGATGGGTTATTGTTTTAGGTTGGCACACATCGGAGGGGTTGTCGGTGTTGTAAGTTGGTACACATATCGGAGGAGGACGGGGTAGGTTGGTGCTCAGAAGCCATAACACAGCCCACACCCTCCTGTTAGACTTCCCCCCTCTATGTGGCAGAACCCAACATTCACATTGTGTCCCTCCCCCCTCTGTGAAGCTCCTCCTCTGACACAGGGCGGGTCACACACCTCCTGGCGGTGCAGCGATCGCTGCGTCTTCATGTAGCGCAGGATCCCGGTGATGGGGCGCGTCCCGTAGACTTCATGTATACAATGTTATATATGTTCTATGATGTAAATATTACAGATATTTTTGTTTTAGGAAATTTTTTACTTTGATTCTCTCTGTATCTTCCTCCATCGGTGTTGCTGCTCACATTACAATAAACTTTTGTTTTCATTTTGTCTTTATTCTCCAAAACTTCAATTCCTGGAGGAGACACTGTGAGGTCTGACATGGGGTGTCTCCACCATTCCCAGCCACTAAGATAGAGCTATTGGACCTTATTAGGTGAGGAGAATGAGGCCAGTGGCAGATCAGTTGAGAAGGAACACTGTACATATGGGGGAGGTAGCCATTTTTTTTATATGGCACTTGGTGTTCATCTTACTGGCCTGGAGAACGGGGGTTGGATGGGAGAGGAGAGGCTGAGGGAAGAGAGCATGGATATTCTAGAAAGCCTGGTAGATGGTTTAGGGGAGTCAAGAGAGAGCCTGGAGAATAGAAGCACAGAGATTGGAGGGGATCGGGGAGTACATAAAGAGGAGGCCAAGGGAACAACAGAATGGATGTCAGAGGAAGCTTAGGAATAGGAAAGCAGGAGGAAGCTCGGTGGAGGAAACCCAGAGAATAGGTGAGCAGAGGCTGGAGAGGTAGAGAGGAGGCCTGGGGAAAAGATGTTGTAGTAAGCCTTGGGGATGGTAGAGCAGAGGCCGGATAAATCTGTAAGATGGGAGAGTAGTGGCTGAAGGAAATCTATAGGGTGACAGAACTAACACTGGAGGAAGCCCAGAGGATAGGTGGGCGGAGGTCTGGGGAAGCCCAGGGGTGGTAGGGAAGAGAAAATAGATATCAGAGGAAGCATGGTTATGTCACAGACTGGAGGATGAAAGAACAGAGGATGGGAGAGTGGTGCTTACAGGAAACTCAGGGCATTGGAGGGCAAATGGATATCAGAGAAAGCCTGGAGGATGAACGAATAGAGGCCATAGGAAGCCTAAGGGATGGGAGGACAGAGCCCTGGGGGTGGCACAGAGGTGGACAACAGGAAGGGAGAATGGATATCCGAGGAATCATGGGGTCTTATAGAACAGAGGCCATAGGAAGCCGAAGAGATTGGAGGACAGAGTCCAGAGGAAGCCCAAAGATGGTAAAAAGAAGGCCTGGGGGAAGCGAGAATGGTTATCTGAGGAGGCCTGAGGTTTGAATGAGCAGAGGCTGAAAGGGAAGCCTGCAGGACGAAAGAACAGAGGCTTTAGGAAGCCCAGAGGATAGGAGAGCGGAGGTCATTCGAAGCCCAAGGGATTGGTAGAGGGAGGTCCTCGGGTAGTAGAGAGGAGGTCTGGTGGAAGGAAGAATGGATATCAGAGGAAGCCTGGGGTCTGGTACCCCAGAGGCTGGTGGAGGTCTGAAAGATATAATAACAGAGGCCAGAGACAGCTCAGGAGAGTGGAGGCTGCTGGGAGCAGCTGTGTAATCTGTGAGTGTGGTATCCATATAGAAGCAGCCATATCCCAATATCCTGGTGGCAACATAGCAGTATAGATGGTGTCACGGTAACAACAAAGTTTGGGGAATACCCAGGAAAAAAAAAACAAAGCCTACTTACCACCAGCTCATAACAGAATGTTTATCCAGTTTGGAAACACTTGGGGTCGGCTAACACCACAGGAACGTGCTGTGCGATTTGAGCCCAATCATTATCAATGGGATGAATCGCACCAAAAAGTAGTGCATGCAACGTACAGCAACTGCACTGCATGGTACAGAAGTATCTGGTGTCTTGTTAACAGACCCCCACTGCAGATAACTGTAGTGCGTTTTGAATGCGGTGCGGGAATTGCCCACAAAACATCCGTTTCCCACACTGCGTTCTGGTGTAAATGGGCACTAGCACATGGAGTGGGGTGGGGGAGGTGAGGAGAAATGATACACAGATTGCTGCTCAGTGAATAAAATCATCTTTATTTACAATGTTTAATCCAAAAAAATCCCAGAAACGTATTAAAAGAACAAAGTTTTTTTTTTTGCATTTCATATAACCGCAAATATAGAAGAAGAAATATAACCCAACACATTGTGGCTTACAGAGCGAAGAAAATGTCCATCAGTCCGCTGGATAGAAAGGCGGATGATGTACCCGTCCCATACAACAATGTCTATAAAATCTCAGAGATTAATCGGTCATTTCATCTGCAGATTTCTTATCAATAAAACAAGGAAGCCCAGAGCCCTTCCCCCTCCCCGGGGTAGAGAAAACCCAGATCCGGAGTTCTGGTATAGGATCGGTATAAGGCACCTTATAGAGAACTGATAGGGGAGAGACGATCGGTCATGTATTATTATTTAAGGTACTTATATAGCAACGTCAATTTGCGAAGTGCTTTACATATACAGTTGCAAAAAAAAAAGTATGTGAACCCTTTTGGAATGCGAATCTGCCACAGAGACCACTAATATTGGAAACCAGACCGCCCCGCTGAAGAAGAGGACACTGGGGTTAGGGCAGCTAGCTGCTTCCATAACAATGGTATTTCTCTTCAAAGACAGAACGTATATCGGCATGCGGTGGTCCACAAGTGGTTAAGTGACCCATTGCGTGGGCCACCTTTCCCGCTTCCTTTCTGTTGTACGTTGGATATCTGTAACTGTTTTTACCACCAACTATAAGTTTTTTTTTTTTTTTGTAACTGTATTTAAAAAACAACAAGTATGTGAACCCTTTTGGAAGGATATGGATTTCTGCACAAATTGGTCATAAAATGTGATCTGATTTTCATCTAAGTCACAACAATAGATAATCACAGTCGGCTTACACTAATAACACACAAAGAATTAAATGATACCATGTTTTTATTGAACATGCCATGTAAACATTCACAGTGCAGGTGGAAAAAGTATGTGAACCCTTTGATTTAATAACTGGTTGAACCTCCTTTTGGCAGCAATAACTTCAACCAAACGTTTCCTGTAGTTGCAGATCAGACGTGCACAACGGTCAGGGGTAATTCTTGACCATTCCTCTTTACAGGACTGTTTCAGTTCAGCAATATTCTTGGGATGTCTGGTGTGAATGGCTTTCCTGAGGTCATGCCACAGCATCTCAATCGGGTTGAGGTCGGGACTCTGACTGGGCCCCTCCAGAAGGTGTATTTTCTTCTGTTTAAGCCATTCTGTTGTTGATTTACTTCTATGCTTTGGGTTCAGCTTCAGCTGGTGGACAGATGGCCTTAAGTTCTCCTGCAAAATGTCTTGATAAACTTGGGAATTCATTTTTCCTTTGATGATAGAAATCCGTCCAGGCCCTGACGCAGCAAAGAAGCCCCAAACCATGATGTCCCCACCACCATACTTCACAGTTGGGATGAGGTTTTGATGTTGGTGTGCTGTGCCTCTTTTTCTCCACACATAGTGTTGTGTGTTTCTTCCAAACAACTCAACTTTGGTTTCATCTCTCCACAGAATATTTTGCCAGTACTGCTGTGGAACATCCAGGTGCTCTTGTGCAAACCGTAAGGCCGCGTACACACGCGGGGACTGTGCGCTCAACTTTGTCCGCTGAACAGTGTTTCGGCGGACAGTCCGCTCGTGTGTGGGCTTCAGCGGACAGTTTCAGCGAACAGTCTGCTGAACAAAGTTTTTCGGAATTTCCGAAAAACTGTCCGCTGAAACTTAGTTTGAGCGAACAGTCCCCTCGTGTGTAGGCTTGTTCGTCAAACTAAGTTCCGCGCATACTCGGAAAGGATTTACACGCCGAAGGTTGCATTGCAGTGTATAGGACGTCGTTTTCTAGTCCCGTCGTACGTGCCGTTCACGTCATCGCGCACGGTTTCATCGGACTGTTCGCTCGTCGTGTGTGGCCAAGTCCGTCCATGCTAATTTTGAGCGGACTGTCCGCTGAAACTGTTTGACGAACAAAGTTGAGCAAACAGTCCCCGCGTGTGTACGCGGCCTAAATGTGCAGCAATGTTTTTTTGGACAGCAGTGGCTTCCTCTGTGGTATCTTCCCATGAAATCCATTCTTGTTTAGTGTTTTACGTATCGTAGATTCGCTAACAGGGATGTTAGCATATGCCAGAGACTTCTTTAAGTCTTTAGCTGACGCTCTAGGATTCTTCTCCACCTCATTGGGCAGTCTGCGGTGTGCTCTTGGGTCATCTTTACAGGACGCCCACTCCTAGGGAGAGTAGCAGCAGTGCTGAACTTTCTCCATTTATAGACAATTTGTCTTACCATGGACTGATGAACAGCAAGGCTTTTGGAGATACTTTTATAACCCTTTCCAGCTTTATACAAGTCAACAATTCTTAATCGTAGGTCTTCTGAGAGCTCTTTTGTGCTAGGCATCATTCACATCAGGCAATGCTTCTTGGGAAAAGCAAACTCAGAACTGGTGTGTGTTTTTTTTTTTTATAGGGCAGGGCAGCTGAAACCAACACCTCCAATCTCATCTCATTGATTGGACTCCAGTTGGCTGATCGCATTAGTCTGGGGGTTCACATACTTTTTCCAAATGCACTGTGAATGTTTACACGGTGTGTTCAATAAAAATATGGTAACATTTAATTCTTTGTGTGTTATTAGTGTAAGCAGACTGTGATTGTCTATTGTTGTGACTTAGGTGAAGATCAGATCACATTTTATGACCAATTTGTGCAGAAATCCATATCATTTCAAAAGGGTTCACATACTTTTTTTTTGCAACTGTACATTCACGTATACAGAGAACAACCAGGTCACCTTATCCCACCACTGGACTTAACTTGGAACCTCGGCGTCTGTGTGTGACGGGGGAACCTCAGCCACAACCTTGCTATTGGAAAGGTTAGAGCAGCTTTTCTCAGCCAAGGTCCCTCTACAAGTTGCTGGGGGGTTCCTCAAACTATTTCTGATTCTTAGATAAGTAATCACTGACACAGTAAGCATCATAATCTGTACAGGGAGCATTCTTTCCACTGACCACCAGAGTCTTTGGACCCCCCAATTACCACCAATACAAGATCTCTACTGACTGACAATCCACCTAGGTTCACAGAGGGCTGGTTTGAAATTGTGCGGATTCATCTGAACACAATTTCAAATTGTCTTTCAGTCTGACTTCGGGGGGCGATTTGACAAACATCTGTTGCGGGTTCATGCACAGATGTCTATTCAAATTGCCCCCCGAAGTCGCCAAAAGTAGTGCAGGAACTACTTTTGGGAATCAGTGTGGCGCCACAAAGTCAGCATTGAACTGATTTGGAAGGTGCCGCTGCTTTGACATGTCAAAACAGCCCGATGTGAACGTGGGCTAAAAGGCAGCCTGTCTCTATAGATCAGTGATGGTACCCCAGATGTTTGGAAACTACATTTCCCATGATGCTCTTGCACTTTGCAGTGTAGTTGAGCATCATGGGAAATAAAGTTCCAAAACATCTGGGGTGCCGAGGTTCTCCATCACTGCCATAGACCATCTATGTAATGGAGGATTTCACTGACCTGCTACAGTTTAACCTCAGAGTACCCGCGATTTACCATAGACTTCTATTAGATTTTTGGTGCAATTTTTGAAAGCACAGCAAAGATTCAGGACTTTTGCTGAGCGTTCAGAAAATGCACCAAAATTGCCTGATCTAATGGAAGTCTATGGGATAGCGCGGGTACAATGTGCTGCAGATCAGCGTAAAAGTGCCCTAAGGGAGGATTTCACTAAGGGGGCACGTGCACCGTGTATACAATTATTACCAGCAGGGGTCATTTCAAGGGTTCCTCCATGTTAATAAGATTGATAATGACTGGGTTAGAACTTCTGTTATTTTTTTTTTTTTTTCGCTGTGTGACTTCAGTGGGGAGATTTCCTTTCACTTCCTGTCCTGCAGACACAACAGGAGGAGAGAGGAAAGCCCACCTTTGTCACCAAAATAGTTGTCCCTGTTGGGGGGTGGTTTCCCCTTAGTGTTTGTTTCAGTGACAACTGTAACATTTTGGATTTTCCTCACTTTCCATTTGCAGTGACAATAGTCACCAGGACAGGAAGTGAAGAGAAATCTCACTTAGGCCCCTTTCACACTGGGGCGGTGCAGGGGTTGGCGGTAAAGCACCACTATTTTTAGCGGCGCTTTACCGTCGTTTTAGCGGCGGTCTGCAGCCGCTAGCGGGGTGGTTTTAACCCCAGCTAGTGGCCGAAAAAGGGTTAAAACCGCCCGCAAAGTGCCGCTGCAGCGGCGATTTGCCGGCGGTATAGCCGCGCTGTCCCATTGATTTCAATGGGTAGGAGCGGTGAATACACCACTCCTTTCACCGCTCCAAAGATGTGGCTAGCAGGACTTTTTTCACCTTCCTGCTAGCGCACCGCTCCAGTGTGAAAGGGGCCTTACAGAGATGCAATAAAATACGCACTGAGGTTCTAATCCTCCAAACTAGAACAATGGTTTTATTCAGAGTTCCGTTTTAAGGTTGGAATTGTAATTTTAGGAGAATACAGGTTTTTATTGGTTTGGTTGGCTCTGGGCGATGTATCTGCATTTCCACTGAGGTGACCATAAATTTCACACTACAGACATCCGCAACTGTTCAGTTTCTGCCATGTAGTGTTGCCAGTAATTTGCACCACCCTGAAATCTGGGAGATTTATTATTTTCAGAGGAGCATCTTCAAACTGAAGAAGAATGCAGCAGATTAATGAAAAGCGACCCTTTCACCGCTCGCTCCTCACAAGGAGGCCCACAGAGCTGGTCCTAAGGTCATTACTCAGCCATGTCACCAGCCAGGTGTAGGTAAAATGATAAAGCATTAAAGTGGTTGTAAAGCCTTACAAACCACTTTGACCTACAGGTGAGCCTAGATTAAGGCCTAGATTAAGGCTTACCTGTAGGTCCAAAAAATATCTCCTAAACCTATATGGTTTAGGAGATATTTGCCCGAAAACAGGCACCGCGGCGCGCAGGCGCACTGAGCGCGGCATTTTCAGCGACGGAGCTGCCACGCGTGTCGGCTCCCGTGCGCATGCGCGGGAGTGACGTCATCGCGGCTTCGCCGAATGACAGCGGTGGAGCTGCGAGACCCCACCAACAAGATGGAGGCTCCGGACTACAGGGGACAGCGGTGACTTCTCTGGCTCCTGTGTCAGGTAAGTGACACATAATGGACTACTATGTGATGCGATGCATAGTAGTCCATTATACTTTGTCTTAGCAGGGAATGAAAGAGGAAGTAACACTCATCAGGGTTTACTTCCTCTTTAAAGTGGACCTGTCATCAATTCTAGGCCGATGCACCCTATTTTATGGGATGTCTCCAATGCTGGCCTTATACCTGTAGAATTGTGTTAGAAAATGTTTTTCAGAATCTTCGTTTGATTATCTAAGAGTTAATGGGGGCAATTTGACAAATCAGTTTTGACCAGAGTGAGCAAAAAAAAATAGAACAACAAGAATAGAATTTTTTTTTCTAATGGAATGGAAACAAAATTTCTAATCACTGAATTCGCTCCCAGCCAAAAAAACTTTTTAACTAGTCTTATGGAAATGCATTTGTTAAAGTTAATCCTTAAAGTGGAACTTTAGTCAGAAAATTAAGTCCTGCTGGAGGACCTCAGGCTGGCCTCTTTTGCAGGTAATAGATATGCACGACAATAAAACGGAAAATTGTATCAAATACTGTAATTTTCCTTTCCTGACGCCAAACCATGGCAGCATTCTAGTGATAGAGCTCCGCCTCATATGCTGCCATGTTGGCGTCGGCAAAAATAATAAGTACCTGTACTGTGTAAAATCCAGTAGTACACTGCCTCACCCTGCTCTGCACATGCTCAGTTGCTCTCTATTTTCCGCCAATGTAAGATTTACTGCCGTTCAGGGGCTCTGGGCTTCAGCAAAATGTCTGCCTCCGGGAAGAAGAAACAGGTACAATGCTGGAGGCAATTTACAGCACTGAAATTTTGGTAGCAGAATTAATAATGTGGAATGTATGCTCCTTGCTAAAGAGCATTATTTTTTATCAAGTTGTTATGGGTAAGATTCCACTTTAAAGTGGAAGTAAACCCTGTCGTTTTCAGTCAAGGAAGCTGCCATCTTGGCCTCTAATAATTCTTCCACTGCCATAATGCGGCACAGTGGTGTAGTGGTCAGTGGTGTAGTGGGCGGCACTCTCACCTAGCACTAAGAAGGGTCGCTGGTTCAAATCTCAACCACGACACTACCTGCCTGGAGTTTGCATGTTCTCCCTGTGCCTGCGTGGGTTTCCTCCGGGTACTCCGGTTTCCTCCCACAATCCAAAGACATGCAGGGAGGTAAATTGGCTTCTGTCCAAAATTGTCCCTAGTATATGAATGGGGACCTTGGATTGTGGGCTCCTTGAGGGTAGGGACTGATGTGAGTGCAATGTACAGGGATAGGACAATTGTAGACACTCAGGTTGAACTGGATGGACTGGTGTCTTTATTAAACCTTACTAACTATGAAACTATGTGATCAGTTATGACATCAGCCATTGGATGGTTTGAAAGTTTGGTTGAGAGCACAGCCAATGTGAAATTTAGCATTTCCGGCATGCCGGGAATGTAAGTGTTTTTTGAAACTGGATTTACTCCCGCTTTAAGTAGAACATTTGTTCTACAAAATTGAGACACTTCATTCATAGTTTGTAAGGTTAAATAAAGACACCAGTCCATCTAGTAGTTCAACGTGAGTGAGTGTCTACCCCCTATCCCTGTACATTACACACTCACATCAGTCTCTACCCTCAAGGAGCCACAATCCAAGGTCCCCATTCATATACTAGGGGCCAATTTTGGACAGAAGCCAATTAACCTACCTGCATGTCTTTGGATTGTGGGAGGAAACCGGAGTACCCGGAGGAAACCCACACAGGCACAGGGAGAACATGCAAACTCCAGGCAGGTAGTGTCCTGGTTGGGATTCGAACCAGGCGACCCTTTTTACTACTAGGCGAAAGTGCTAACCACTACACCACTGTGCCGCCATTCAAAATTCAATGAAGGCATTGACTGGTCGGATGAGCAAAGCTAGGTCCGCCTTTGAAAAGAGCCTGTCACAGGGGGAGATGGGGCCTTTTGAGGGCAGGAAGGGAGGCACTTGCACGATGTTGCATGGTCCACCCTAAACATAGGTGTAACATGTAACAGAGCAAATGGTGAACTTGGCTATGAAACATTCTCATGCAAGAAAAATGCTACAGGTGTAAGGCCAGCAGAAGTGTTGGTGACATTGCTGAGGCTGATTTCTGGTTCTGCCGCTTCCACTACGTGTCGGTGACGTGAAGAGTTTCATCTTTCACTGTTGGAAGGTGAACAGATACTGCGGATTTGCTCGGAAATTGTCGGCTATGGCATAAATGGATGGTTTGAAGGTGGAATTTACCAAACTGTCACACAAATCCAGAATGTCGTTGGGTTGGGATTGGGGAGCTGACGACTTCTTGCGAGGAATCGGAACGAGAACCGGGAGGTCTTTTCCACCTTCAGTGGGGTTGTCGGCCAGAACTTCAGCCTGGAAGATATAGATGAGGCCACTTTCCTCTTTCGGGGTCTGGAAAAAGTCTACAGCCCTCCTAGCACTGTCTGCGAAGTAAATCCCCTGCCCGAACTTTGGATCTGAAGAAAAGAGAAGGATTATATGTAGACTACAATAATCAGACCACATCCATGAGGTGATGAGAGATCAGAGAAGAGATACGTTTCCTGGAAGGTTATGGATACTTCTCTAGACATGAATCCAGTCTACGGGTTGCAGTTTTGTTCATACAATTACATACCCTTGGCAAAATTTGTAAGATGTAGACCAATTCAGTGCACCGGATTAAAAATGACACCTGAACTTAAACTGGTTCTCAAGCCCAAACTTTTTTTTTTTTTTTCCTTAATGCATTCCCTACATTAAAAGGTAAAAGATGTTTTGGAGGGTGATGTCTTCCCCCATATCAATAAATGCTTCCCTGAATCCTCAACGCTGTACACGTTGTCTCTTCTCCTCTCTTCCTATTCACACTGGGATTCGTGCAGCAGCACTGTGTATGCCTACACAGTGTGGCTCCATAGACACACACAGCTCAGGAGAGAGCATGCACTGTGTGCCCCCATAGCAAGGGGCTTGCTATGTGGGCACACAGAGAAGAGGAGGAGCCAGGATCGCTGGCGGGGGAAGAAAAGACTTGCACATTGCACAGAGCAAGTATACAAACATGTTTCTTTTTTTAAGTAAAAAAATAAAAAATGCCTTTACTATCACTTTAAATGTCATTAGCATTGGCACCAGTGTTGCCAACCGTCAGAGTATTTTTACTGGCAGACAATAAAAAACAGGCAATTTTCTCCTGCCAGTAAATAGAAAAGGTTGCCAGTAAAAAAATATGGCTGTGATGCTCGGCCCAGAGCCAGCTGCGACCAGCACAGTACAAGTGCCTGCTACAGTGTGATTGGGCAGCTCTGGTGGAGGCGGTGCCTGAGCATGTCCTGTGATGTCATGGTGTAAGGGAGCCAAGCAGAGCGGCCAGAGCCTTGTGTGTAGGTCTGCGGGATGGGAGCAAGGCAGGCCAAGAGCGGGACCATCAGTGCTGTTTGGACTGGAGGGACCACCCGGATTTGAGAGAGACTGTCACTGTGTCATGTCAGTAATCTGTACTGCTGTCAGTATCACTAGGAGTCAATTTCATGTGTGTGCCGCCCATTCTAATTTCTTTTACGTACTATATCGAAAATAATATAAGACCTATGTTTTTTTGCTTTATTATCCACCTTCAATCACATTGATAATTACATATTGTACTTGTTTGTAGCCTAAATAGTGAAAGTTGTACTTTTGGAAATACCAGTAAAAACTTTGCTGTGCCAGTAAATTTTGGGTGTTGTGTCAGTAAATTTTAATCTGGTAGGTTGGCAACGCTGATTGGCACCAGCAGCTGTCAGTGTATAGTTTCCAACTGTCCCGATTTGTCTAGGACCCTCATGGATTTTTAAAACCTGTTCCAACACATCTCTGTCCTGGAAATCAAGGCTGGTCATGGACAGTGAGACGTTCGGGGCAAGCAGGTGCTCACGATGCACAGTGCTGCCGGTGTTCTGTCCAAAAATGTCCGCCTATCGAATTGTGTCCGCCCCGTAAGGTGCAGGCGCATCGCTTGCGCAGTACGGAGCACAAGGAGATTCGGAAAATCTCTGAAGATGAACGGCACCTGCGCCGTCAGTCCAGGTGGTAGCCCCACCATCCAAGTGGACATAGGGCTGCACATAGTTAGAGGGCCCCTCGCTTCGCTTGGCTCTTTTTATTCCAACTCTGTCTACTTGGATGGTGGGACTAGAACCTGGACTCAAGGCGCAGGCGCCGTTCATCTTTGGATATTTTCGGAATCTGCTTGTCATGTGTACTGCGCATGCACAATACACAGAGGACACTATCCGACGGGGGGGGGGACAGTATTTGACAGGACACCGGTCCCAGTCAACAAATACATGCTGTGTAGAGATCCCGCCACCTACCTTGGGACTCAGGGAAGGGGCCTATGGCCAGCCTTCAGCGTTCGTGCCGAGATCAGCGAGAGTGGACGGAGGAGGGGTAAGTCTGTGTGTGGCGGCCCCCGAAACACGAGGATGTCAGATGGCTGCCTGGACAGCACTGTGCAGAGTTCTATAGACCGAAAAGTTGCCAAGAATGTACAGCAACCAGCAAGGATCTGCTAGCAATGAAAGGGTTAACCCTGTCTCTAGCCACCAGAGATCGTACTAGCCCAGAATCCCCTGGTGGCTAGAGACACGATTAACCCTTTCATTGCTAGCAGATCCCTGGAGGCTGGACATGATTAACTATTTCATTGCTGTCAGATCCTTGATGGAAGATTAACCTTCTTGTAGAACCACACCCATATTAAATGAATGCCCCGCCCTTAAGGGCCTACAGTGGCTTTCTGGACACAGAAAAAAAAAAAAGGTGTTTGTAAAAAACCTTTTTGAAATGTTGGCAGCTGGGCTCAGCAATGAGGCTGGCCATGTATTGTGTGCAGATTTTATTTGGTTCATGATGAACTGGACAATAAATTGCTTTTTTTTTTTTTTTAAGGGCCTTTTTGGCTCCCTCCCACCCAATATCCTTCAACTATAAAAAAAAATAAAAAAATAAATTAAAGTAGCTGGGCAAAAAACTAAATAGCAGCTGCATCCAATGAGATGCAGGCTTTGTTTGGGTATTCCGACAGCCAGCAGCAGAGGCTGTCAGAAAACAATAGTTGATCATTTGCTGGGCTTCCCATCCGTCTACAGATCACCACATAGTAGCGAGCTGTAAAGCGAATGTAAAAAACGCCATGCTTGTGCAGTGCGGTGACATCACAGCACCTCCTGTCCGTACAGCGGCTCGGGTAGAGGTGTGGTCAAACTTCTCCTTACAGCACCAGATCACTGCTCAAGCCATCCATTCCTCCCTAATATTCCCTGCAAAAATGAATCCCCGGGTTACAATAATGACGTCAGCTGACTGGCGAGACGTTTGCTGCCACCGCACAAGCATCAAATGCTCACGTAAATCAACACAATACCATCTGAAATCGGAGTCACCGTTGTGCTATTTTGTGCCGTCCTCAACCAACTGCATTTTTAATGCTACTTTAAAAATGTATGCAAACTGTTTTAACCCCCCCCCCCCCCCCCCCCCCCCCGGGGTGTGTCGCTATGTAGCATCAAAAGGGGAACAAAGTTCTCTTAATGGAAAACGCATACGTTCACTTTGATCTTTACCACTCCGCTACATTATGTAATAGTTGCACTAATGTGGTGCCACTTTAATCACTTGCTTACTGGGCACTTAAACCCCCCTCCTGCCCAGACCAATTTTCAGCCTTCGGCGCTGATGCACTTTGAATGACAATTACGCGGTCATACAACACTGTACCCAAATTACATTTTTATCATTTTTTTCCCACAAATAGAGCTTTCTTTTGGTGGTATTTGATCACAGCTCGGAGTTTTATTTTTTGCTAAACAAAAAAAGATGGAAAAAAAAAAAATAAAAAAAAAAATCATGTTTAATAGTTTCTTATAAAATTTTGCAAACAGGTAATTTTTCTGCTTCATTGAAGTGTGCCGATGAGGCGGCACTGATGGCCAGTGATAGGCACAGTTAAGGCGGCACTGATAAGGCATCACTGATGGCCACTGATAAGATGGCACTGATGGGTGGCACAGATGGGCACTGATAGGTACCACTGATAGGTGACACTGATGGGCACTGATGTGCAGCACTGTCCATGCACTGATTGTGGGCACTGACAGGTGGCACTTTTTAGGGGCACAGGTGGGCACATTGCAGTTAGTGGGACACTGTCGCCGGTGATCGGATTTTTTTTTTCTCCTCGTGCTGTCAAAGCCTTTAGTCCGATCTGTGATCCAGCGAGTCTCAGACTCGCTGATCACAGAGCGTGCCGAGCACGCCCTTCAGGGGGCGTGCAGGCTGCTCGTGCATGGGACGACATCAATAGATTTAGTCCCAGCAATGCAGGTCCGCTCTGTAGCCGTCATTCAGCTATAACGCGGATCCCTAGAGGCTAGTCTAAACAGACTTTGGTGATTATATTTTGTGGTTAAAAACAAATATATGTATCCAAATATTCTACCAAATTAAAGCCCAGTCTATCCAGACAAAAAACAAATATGTACAATACGTTACGGTAGACAGAAAAACTCTAAAAGGTATTGTGTCGGGAGTGACTTTGGGCGGGGGGCTTGTGGAACCCAGCTTACCTTAGAAAGCTCTGTAAACTTCTTGTCCAACTCCCCCGGCTCCTCCTATGTCACCCTGTGTCCCTAATAGAGGGGGTATAGGGTGACCAAATTCCCCAGTCTGGTCTGCACTAATCAGACTCACCGTACAACCAACAAGCATTTCCTTTTATCCCGGGTTCTACATGTGTGGTTTGTGCTGAAAGAATGAAGGGGCTCTCCACTTGGGACAGTAATATTTCTGAACAATATCCCTCAAGAAATATATGAAAATAAATTAATTCCACCTTTCAGACTGCTGGAATATTGCGTGGGCTTGGTCTTAGACTGCTGTAGACATTTTACCAGATCATTTGAGGTGTGACTGTATCCCATTGTTCTATTGTTTCTGTCTGCCTTGGGAGCAACCTATTATGGGATGTACAGTATCTTACAAAAGTACACTCCTCAGTGACATGTGTGTAAATCTTTTCTCCTCTCTTTTCATGTCCTACTTCCTAAATGTCTTCACATATACAGTATATACCGTATCTCACAGAATTTAGTACACCCCTCAGTGACATTTCTTCTCTCTTTTCATGTGACAACACTGAAGAAATGACACTTGTCTACAATGTAAAGTAGTGAGTGTACAGCTTGTATAACAGTGTAAATTTCCTGTCCCCTCAAAATAACTCAACACACAGCCATTAATGTCTAAACCGCTGGCAACAAAAGTCAGGACACCCCTAAGTGAAAATCTCCAAATTGGGCCCAAAGTGTCAATATTTTGTGTGGCCGCCATTATTTAATACTATACATACATTGTATATCATGTAATTTGTGTGATTATATGTCAGTGTTACATTGTATATCATGTATGTTGTGTGATTATATGTCAGTGTTACATTGTATATCATGTATGTTGTGTGATTATATGTCAGTATTACATTGTATATCATGTATGTTGTGTGATTATATGTCAGTGTTACATTGTATATCATGTATGTTGTGAGATTATATGTCAGTATTACATTGTATATCATGTATGTTGTGTGATTATATGTCAGTGTTACATTGTATATCATGTATGTTGTGTGATTATATGTCAGTATTACATTGTATATCATGTATGTTGTGTGATTATATGTCAGTGTTACATTGTATATCATGTATGTTGTGAGATTATATGTCAGTATTACATTGTATATCATGTATGTTGTGAGATTATATGTCAGTGTTACATTGTATATCATGTATGTTGTGTGATTATATGTCAGTATTACATTGTATATCATGTATGTTGTGTGATTATATGTCAGTGTTACATTGTATATCATGTATGTTGTGAGATTATATGTCAGTATTACATTGTATATCATGTATGTTGTGAGATTATATGTCAGTATTACATTGTATATCATGTATGTTGTGGTCGTTCAGGAGATCATCTAATAGTTTTTTGAAACTATCGATGCCCCCCGCTGAGACCACCGTCTGTGGAAGGGAATTCCACATCCTTGCCGCTCTTACAGTAAAGAACACTCTATGTAGTTTAACTGCTTGAGATCCGCGCTATAGCCGAATGATGGCTACAGCGCAGACCTGCACGAGTGGCCTGCGCGCCCCCTGAGGGGCACGCTCTGTGATCAGCGAGTCTATGCCCCCCATCAGTGCCCACAGTGCCACCCATCAGTGCCCACAGTCTGCCTCAACAACAGTGCTGCACCCCAGTGCCACATATCCGTGCCCATCAGTGTCATCTATCAGTGGTACCTATCTGTGCCCCCCATACGTGCCACCCATCAGTGCCATCTTATCTGTGCCTATCAGTGCCCACAAGTGCAGCTTCATCAGCGCATTTCAATGAAGGAGAAAAATGACCCGTTTGCAAAATTTTATAACAAACTATTAAATATGATTTTTTTTTTTTTTTGCATTTTTTTTGTTTGTTTAGCAAAAAATAAAACTCCGAGCTGTAACTAAATACCACCAAAAGAAATCTCTATTTGTGGGAAAAAAATGATAAAAATTTCATTTGGGTACAGTGTTGTATGACCGCGCAATTGTCATTCAAAGTGCATCAGTGCTGAAAGCTGAAAATTGGTCTGGGCATGAGGGGGGTTTAAGTGCCCAGTAAGCAAGTGGTTAAGGTTAAACCTCTTTTCTTCTAATTTTAATGAGTGGCTACGAGTCTTGTTAAACTCCCTACTGCAAATAAGTTTTCTCCCTATTGTGGGGTCACCAGTCCGGTATTTATATATTGTGGGGTCACCAGTCCGGTATTTATATATTGTGGGGTCACCAGTCCGGTATTTATATATTGTGGGGTCACCAGTCCGGTATTTATATATTGTGGGGTCACCAGTCCGGTATTTATATATTGTGGGGTCACCAGTCCGGTATTTATATATTGCGGGGTCACCAGTCTGGTGTTTATATATTGCGGGGTCACCAGTCCGGTATATATATATTGCGGGGTCACCAGTCCGGTATTTATATATTGTGGGGTCACCAGTCCGGTATTTATATATTGTGGGGTCACCAGTCCGGTATTTATATATTGTGGGGTCACCAGTCCGGTATTTATATATTGTGGGGTCACCAGTCCGGTATTTATATATTGTGGGGTCACCAGTCCGGTATTTATATATTGTGGGGTCACCAGTCCGGTATTTATATATTGTGGGGTCACCAGTCCGGTATTTATATATTGCGGGGTCACCAGTCTGGTGTTTATATATTGCGGGGTCACCAGTCCGGTATATATATATTGCGGGGTCACCAGTCCGGTATTTATATATTGTGGGGTCACCAGTCCAGTATTTATATATTGCGGGGTCACCAGTCCAGTATTTATATATTGCGGGGTCACCAGTCCAGTATATATATATATATTGCGGGGTCACCAGTCCGGTATTTATATATTGTGAGGTCACCAGTCCGGTATTTGTATATTGTGGGGTCACCAGTCCGGTGTTTATATATTGTGGGGTCACCAGTCCGGTATTTATATATTGTGGGGTCACCAGTCCGGTATTTGTATATTGTGGGGTCACCAGTCCGGTATTTGTATATTGTGGGGTCACCAGTCCGGTATTTGTATATTGTGGGGTCACCAGTCCGGTATTTATATATTGTGGGGTCACCAGTCCGGTATTTATATATTGTGGGGTCACCAGTCCGGTATTTATATATTGTGGGGTCACCAATCCGGTATTTATATATTGTGGGGTCACCAGTCCGGTATTTATATATTGCGGGGTCACCAGTCCAGTATATATATATATATATATATATTGCGGGGTCACCAGTCCCGTATTTGTATATTGTGGGGTCACCAGTCTGGTGTTTATATATTGTGGGGTCACCAGACCGGTGTATATATATTGCGGGGTCACCAGTCCGGTATTTATATATTGTGGGGTCACCAGTCCAGTATTTGTATATTGTGGGGTCACCAGTCTGGTGTTTATATATTGCGGGGTCACCAGTCCGGTATATATATATTGCGGGGTCACCAGTCCGGTATTTATATATTGTGGGGTCACCAGTCCAGTATTTATATATTGCGGGGTCACCAGTCCAGTATTTATATATTGCGGGGTCACCAGTCCAGTATATATATATATATTGCGGGGTCACCAGTCCGGTATTTATATATTGTGAGGTCACCAGTCCGGTATTTGTATATTGTGGGGTCACCAGTCCGGTGTTTATATATTGTGGGGTCACCAGTCCGGTATTTATATATTGTGGGGTCACCAGTCCGGTATTTGTATATTGTGGGGTCACCAGTCCGGTATTTGTATATTGTGGGGTCACCAGTCCGGTATTTGTATATTGTGGGGTCACCAGTCCGGTATTTGTATATTGTGGGGTCACCAGTCCGGTATTTATATATTGTGGGGTCACCAGTCCGGTATTTATATATTGTGGGGTCACCAGTCCGGTATTTATATATTGTGGGGTCACCAATCCGGTATTTATATATTGTGGGGTCACCAGTCCGGTATTTATATATTGCGGGGTCACCAGTCCAGTATATATATATATATATATATTGCGGGGTCACCAGTCCGGTATTTATATATTGTGAGGTCACCAGTCCCGTATTTGTATATTGTGGGGTCACCAGTCTGGTGTTTATATATTGTGGGGTCACCAGACCGGTGTATATATATTGTGGGGTCACCAGTCCGGTATTTATATATTGTGGGGTCACCAGTCCGGTGTGTATATATTGTGGGGTCACCAGACCGGTGTGTATATATTGTGGGGTCACCAGACCGGTGTGTATATATTGTGGGGTCACCAGACCGGTGTTTATATATTGTGGGGTCACCAGTCCGGTATTTGTATATTGTGGGGTCACCAGTCCGGTATTTGTATATTGTGGGGTCACCAGTCCGGTATTTGTATATTGTGGGGTCACCAGTCCGGTATTTGTATATTGTGGGGTCACCAGTCCGGTATTTGTATATTGTGGGGTCACCAGACCGGTGTGTATATATTGTGGGGTCACCAGACCGGTGTGTATATATTGTGGGGTCACCAGTCCGGTGTGTATATATTGTGGGGTCACCAGTCCGGTATTTATATATTGTGGGGTCACCAGTCCGGTATTTGTATATTGTGGGGTCACCAGTCCGGTATTTGTATATTGTGGGGTCACCAGTCCGGTATTTGTATATTGTGGGGTCACCAGTCCGGTATTTGTATATTGTGGGGTCACCAGTCCGGTATTTGTATATTGTGGGGTCACCAGTCCAGTATATATATATATATATATATTGCGGGGTCACCAGTCCGGTATTTATATATTGTGAGGTCACCTGTCCCGTATTTGTATATTGTGGGGTCACCAGTCTGGTGTTTATATATTGTGGGGTCACCAGACCGGTGTATATATATTGTGGGGTCACCAGTCCGGTATTTATATATTGTGGGGTCACCAGTCCGGTGTGTATATATTGTGGGGTCACCAGACCGGTGTGTATATATTGTGGGGTCACCAGACCGGTGTGTATATATTGTGGGGTCACCAGTCCGGTATTTGTATATTGTGAGGTCACCAGTCCGGTATTTATATATTGTGGGGTCACCAGTCCGGTATTTGTATATTGTGAGGTCACCAGTCCGGTATTTATATATTGTGGGGTCACCAGTCCGGTATTTATATATTGTGGGGTCACCAGTCCGGTATTTATATATTGTGGGGTCACCAGTCTGGTATTTATATATTGTGGGGTCACCAGTCCGGTATTTATATATTGTGGGGTCACCAGTCCGGTATTTATATATTGTGGGGTCACCAGTCCGGTATTTATATATTGTGGGGTCACCAGTCCGGTATTTATATATTGTGGGGTCACCAGTCCGGTATTTATATATTGTGGGGTCACCAGTCCAGTATTTATATATTGTGGGGTCACCAGTCCGGTATTTGTATATTGTGGGGTCACCAGTCCGGTATTTATATATTGTGGGGTCACCAGTCCGGTATTTATATATTGTGGGGTCACCAGTCTGGTATTTATATATTGTGGGGTCACCAGTCCGGTATTTGTATATTGTGGGGTCACCAGTCCGGTATTTATATATTGTGGGGTCACCAGTCCGGTATTTATATATTGTGGGGTCACCAGTCTGGTATTTATATATTGGGGGTCACCAGTCCGGTATTTATATATTGTGGGGTCACCAGTCTGGTATTTATATATTGGGGGTCACCAGTCCGGTATTTATAAATTGTGGGGTCACCAGTCCGGTATTTATATATTGTGGGGTCACAGTCTGGTATTTATATATTGTGGGGTCACCAGTCCGGTATTTATATATTGTGGGGTCACCAGTCTGGTATTTATATATTGTGGGGTCACCAGTCTGGTATTTATATATTGTGGGGTCACCAGTCCGGTATTTATATATTGTGGGGTCACCAGTCCGGTATTTATATAATGAAATCATATCCCCTCTCAGGCGTCTCTTCTCCAGAGAGAATAAGTTCAGAGCTCACAACCTTTCCTCATATCTAATATCCTCCAGACCCTTTATTAGCTTTGTTGCCCTTCTTTGTAGTCGCTCCATTTCCAGTACATCCTTCCTGAGGACTGGTGCCCAGAACTGGACAGTATACTCCAGGTGCGGCCGGACCAGAGTCTTGTAGAGGGGAGAATTATCCTTTTATCTCTGGAGTTGATCCCTTTTTAATGCCAATATTCTGTTTGCTTTGTTAGCAGCAGCTTGGCATTGCTGAGCCCATCATCTACTAGGACCCCCAGGTCCTCCATCCTACATCCCCCCAGAGGTTCCCCTCCCCCCAGGTCCTCCTCCATCCTAGACCCCCCCCAGAGGTTCCCCTCCCCCCAGGTCCTTCTCCATCCTACATCCCCCCAGAGGTTCCCCTCCCCCCAGGTCCTTCTCCATCCTAGATCCCCCCAGAGGTTCCCCTCCCCCCAGGTCCTTCTCCATCCTACATCCCCCCAGAGGTTCCCCTCCCCCCAGGTCCTTCTCCATCCTAGACCCCCCCCAGAGGTTCCCCTCCCCCCAGGTCCTTCTCCATCCTACATCCCCCCAGAGGTTCCCCTCCCCCCAGGTCCTTCTCCATCCTACATCCCCCCAGAGGTTCCCCTCCCCCCAGGTCCTTCTCCATCCTAGATCCCCCCAGAGGTTCCCCTCCCCCCAGGTCCTTCTCCATCCTACATCCCCCCAGAGGTTCCCCTCCCCCCAGGTCCTCCTCCATCCTACATCCCCCCAGAGGTTCCCCTCCCCCCAGGTCCTCCTCCATCCTACATCCCCCCCAGAGGTTCCCCTCCCCCCAGGTCCTCCTCCATCCTACATCCCCCCAGAGGTTCCCCTCCCCCCAGGTCCTCCTCCATCCTACATCCCCCCCAGAGGTTCCCCTCCCCCCAGGTCCTCCTCCATCCTACATCCCCCCCAGAGGTTCCCCTCCCCCTAGTGAGTATGTTTCATTTATTCTAATATTATCACCTTTATCTGTAGGCAATAAATGAATCAAGATTTAATGTTTACCTGTTCAAATATGTTGTAAAAGTCCAAAAAACGTTCACAGATGATACTTTTTCAGATCGTTTACATCAGACTGACTGTCCTTTTTATAACTTTTAATGATCTCCGGAACTCACCTATAGGATTGCTAAAAATACTCTGAAAGCCGACATCACAGATGAGCCGTGTGAACTGCCTGGGGACCGCCTGATATAACTGGACAGTTTTCTTATTTGTCTCCTTTTTGGACTGGAATATTTTTGAGAGATATCTGTTGTGGATGCACTCCATCTGGAAAATGATGCAGATGATATAATATACAATCTTTGTATTACAAATAAACATTTAATGCATGACAAAGGATTCCCAGAGCACTTCATTAATATGCATTTCACATTTCCCTCTTTGAAGAGCGATAAATGCCGGCCATCATTCTCACATACTCAGTACAAGAACAAGCAGAAGTGTTTCAATTGCATTACCTTGACCAGTGTAAGTCGGTCTTTTTTAAATTTCTTAACATAGTCCTGGAATTCCTGACTCTTAGGATCCACAAGAACCACCGACGAGGGCCAATCGATAGGACTGTGCTTCTTCTGGCCAGCCTTGGAACTGGTAAATAAAGCTGCAGAAAGAAAACAATGTTACTGAGGTCCAGGCATATACGGACCATAGACAGATGTCGCTCTGTTCACCTCTCTCAATGTACAATATCTATTGAGGAACATAGGAAGTCTTATGTCCTGTACACACGATTGGAATTTCCGACGGGAAATGTTGGATGCGAGCTTGTTGTCGGAAAGTCTGACCGTGTGTACGCTCCATCGAACATTTGCTGTTGGAATTTCGGCCAACAAATGTTTGAGAGCAGGTTCTCAAATTTTCCGACAACAAAACTTGTTGTCAGAAAGTCCGATCGTGTGTACACAAGTCCATCGCAAAAAAGTTCACGCCTGCTCGAAATCAAGCAGAAGAGCCGCACTGGCTATTGAACTTCTTTTTTCTCGGCTCGTCGTACGTGTTGTACGTCACCGCATCCTTGGCGTTCAGGTACTCAATTTTTCTAGGATTAGAAGTTTTTTTTCTTTCTTTCCCAGACATCGTCTAAAATGGAAGGGGGAGTATGTAGCGCTGGTTCCTAAAGAGCTGTGTTTTTCTCTATTTAAGGCTCCTAGAACTGCAGTTGGGTTTTGGGTTTAATTATACCAAGTTATGGTTTCAGTACCAGTCTAGCTGGATTGCACTGTGTTCTGCTTGGCCACAGGTGGCGCTGTCATCACTGGCAAGTGTGAGAACCTAGTTCAGCCGGGCGCATTGAGTGTCACTTTTCTCCGAACCAGCCCAGTGGGCGTGTCATCTTGCTGTGCATTCTGGGAGAGGGTACTTAAGGTACTGACATCACGCGCTTCTCGGTTCCAGTCCAGAAGATCTGTGTTTGGTCCCGGTCCTCCTGACCAGCCCCCAGGACCCTCATGGCCTGGAGTGCGGATCCATCCAATTCCGAGTCTCTGGGCTGGCTAGCCCGAGGCAAAGTAACTGGAGGGAGGATTCGGAGGTGGTCCGGTGCCGTCTCATCTGTGGAGAGGCCCAGCAACTGAGGAAGCAACCAGGGGTGGACTCGCTGAAGGCTGGCTTCTCAGAAAGAGCCTGGAGGCTTTGTTGAAAGACCCCAAGTGAATCCACACTTGTATGGTATCGCCAGACCGGCTGTGAGATACTGGTACTGTATGAGGGCTCTCTAAATTGGTCTACACCCTTCAGTTAACTAGAAGTGTTCTACAACAAGTCTGTGGCAGAAGCTTTATTCAACCAGTGAATACAATGATTAGTGCTGCTAACTATAGCTGGCAGCACTGATTGTTTCGGGGAAAACCTGACAGGCTGGTTGTACTCAAGTCGGTTAATAGGTTGACTTGTGTAAAACTAGCTACCCCATACATAGATCGACTATGGATGGTCTCTGCTTAATTGGTAATTTCAATCCATATATGGCCCGATTAACCACTACGCAGTCCCTAATCATCCTTCCACAAACCTTTAAATTTTTCCTTCCCAGATTACTTCATCCTCCTCTCCTATACATAGTGCCCACTGTCATACTCTCCACACTCCTCTCCTATACATAACGCCCACTGTCATATTCTACACACTCCTCTCTTGTACATAGTGCCCACTGTCATACACTTCTCTCCTGTACATAGTGCCCACTGTTGTACCCTCCACACTCCTGTCCTATACATAGTGCCCACCGTCATACCCTCCACACTCCTCTCCTGTACATACTACTCACTGTCATACCCTCCACACTCCTCTCCTATACATAGTGCCTACTGTCATACCTCCAACACTTCTCTCCTATACATAGTGCCCACTGTCATATCCTACACACTCCTCTCTTGTACATAGTGCCCGCTGTCATACCCTCCACACTCCTGTCCTATACATAGTGCCCACCGTCATACCCTCCACACTCCTCTCCTGTACATACTACTCACTGTCATACCCTCCACACTCCTCTCATATACATAGTGCCCACTGTCATACCCTCCACACTTCTCTCCTATACATAGTGCCCACTGTCATACCTCCAACACTTCTCTCCTATACATAGTGCCCACTGTCATATCCTACACACTCCTCTCTTGTACATAGTGCCCACTGTCATACCCTCCACACTTCTCTCCTATATATAGTGCCCACTGTCATACCTCCAACACTTCTCTCCTATACATAGTGCCCACTGTCATATCCTACACACTCCTCTCTTGTACATAGTGCCCACTGTCATACCCTCCACACTCCTCTCATATACATAGTGCCCACTGTCATACCCTCCACACTTCTCTCCTATACATAGTGCCCACTGTCATATCCTACACACTCCTCTCTTGTACATAGTGCCCGCTGTCATACCCTCCACACTCCTCTCATATACATAGTGCCCACTGTCATACCCTCCACACTTCTCTCCTATACATAGTGCCCACTGTCATACCTCCAACACTTCTCTCCTATACATAGTGCCCACTGTCATATCCTACACACTCCTCTCTTGTACATAGTGCCCACTGTCATACCCTCCACACTTCTCTCCTATACATAGTGCCCACTGTCATACCTCCAACACTTCTCTCCTATACATAGTGCCCACTGTCATATCCTACACACTCCTCTCTTGTACATAGTGCCCACTGTCATACCCTCCACACTTCTCTCCTATACATAGTGCCCACTGTCATAACCTCCACACTTCTCTCCTGTACATAGTGCCCACTGTCATACCCTCCACATTTGCCTACCCTTTTTTGCAAATAAAAATCCCAAAAGCGAATCCAGTGTCAGTTTCTACAATTCTTTGGGCCATCTGCCTCGGGAAACCCCTAGATGTACACGAGGTCAATAAGGTGACGGTAAGCCCAGCAAATCAGCCGGGGGGTGGGGGGGGTCAGTGCTACAGGAGTAATCACTGTTAAACCTAAGCTTAGGAGAAACCCAAATGATGAAAAGACTACAAATTAGCCAATTAGATACCACCTAGCACAACGAAATTTACTAGCAGCCCTATTTTGGACAAGGGTGCTATATTTGGCTCACCTATACAGGTACCATCAGGAATGATAGAGAGCCAGACCTCCAGGAAAAGGGAAATCTCCTGATGATGAACCAGGGCGGACAGAGGGAAGGACAAACTATTTGCTGATTGACAAATAAATTGTCAATTTTTTGATTGGCTCAAAAAAAACGGCTTTATTGTTGAACAAAGTCCATAAGAACAACCACAACTGATCAGGCAGGAGAGGGAAAAGACAGACGCGTTTCACATGGAAATTCATGATTTCTGAATAGCACATATGAACAGCAGGAACTACCTTAGGCAGGAAGGAAACTCTGGGCCTCAATACCACCTTGTCCTTGTGTAAGACTAAAAAGGGTTCTTTACAGGTTCAGCAGCCAGCACTTACCTTGCAAAGGTCATGGCAACATGAAACGCAACCTTGTGAATGAGAGGGGAGGGGGGAGATATCCTTTTTTGGTTCCAAGGTCAGTGCGGCCCCCCTAAAGTCTGGAGGACAATAAACTGGCCCATTGTTTAGAAAGTTTAGAGACCCCTGATCAGGAAACACATGGAGCATCTGCCAGCAGTCCGATCAGGTATTACAGCCACCAGAACTAGTCTGGAGCTATGAAGATCACCAAAATGCCCTCCATCCATAGGTGTGAGCACAGGGAGTCATGGATGTGAATGAGCACACTGTGCCGATTCCCCCCCACCCCCGTCTCCCACCTGAAGTGCTGCCAGCTTCCCTTCTCTCCTCTCCCACCAGCTTCTGCAGGGGATGTTTCCTGGCCCCTTCCCTTTCTGAATGAACACAGTGAGTGATCTGTACCAGTCGCTCCCATGTTCATTCTTAACTGAAGCATAGTAAACTGTTTGTTCTATGTTTCAGTTTGTGAATGAACAGGAAGCCGCTCAGCACAGAGCACTTCCCATTCCTTTACTGTCCAGTGCAGCTGAAGCGAAAACGGGGCTGGGGAATCTGTGTCCTCAGACCCTTTCAAAAAGGTGAGACATTAGTAGTCTGTTTAGACCCTTGATATTTCACCAAAGCCCAATAGGGCTTTTAAAAAAACTTGTAAAATTTAAATAATACAAAATAATACTGTAAAAAAGAAGTTAAAAAATAAAATTGTAAGAAAAAAAAAAAAGCACTACTGACACCATCCACTGCTCTGCTAATATACACACACGTGTGTTTGTGCTCTGGGGTGCACACCCTAATGCAGTGATGGCGAACCTTGGCACCCCAGATATTTTGAAACTACATTTCCCATGATGCTCCACTACACAGAATGCATAAGTATTATGGGAAATGTAGTTCCAAAACATCTGGGGTGCCAAGGTTCACCATCACTGCCCTAATACAATAGGCTGCGCACACCAAGGGCTCCATCTCAATCCTGCAGAGCAGAAGAGGGAGTTTTAAAGAGGAAGTAAACCCTGATGAGTTTACTTCCTCTTTGATTCCCTGCAAAGGTAAAGCATAATGGACTACTATGCATCGCATCGCATCACATCGCATAGTAGTCCATTATGTGTCATTTACCTGACACAGGAGCCAGGGAAGTCACCGCTGTCCCCTGTAGTCAGGAGCATCCATCTTCTTGGTGGGTCTCGCTGCTCTGCCGCTGTCATTCGGCGAAGCCGCGATGTCACTCCCGTGCATGCGCACGGGAGCCGCCACGCGTGAAATCTTCGTCGTTGACGGTGCCGCGCTCAGTGCGCCTGCGCACCGCTGTCTACGGCGCATGCACCATAGACAGCGGCGCCTGTCTTTCAGCAAATATCTCCTAAACCGTGTAGGTTTAGGAGATATTTCTTGGACCTACAGGTAAGCCTTAAATTTAGGCTTACCTGTAGGTCAAAGTGTGTTGTAAGGGTTTACACCCACTTTAAGGCAGGAACTTCCTGCTAATGGATTGTTCCCTCAGCAAGTATCCATCTACTTTAAGTATCCAACAAGAGGAAAACCCTGGGAGCGCAGTAAGGGTAACACAGGGGGCAGCACCTTTGTGAACACTCGCAGTGCAGAGCCTGGCTGAATTCCAGGGTCACAAACTGGAGTTGCCCACAGCAAAACTATGGACCAGATGGCCCTGATGTACTGAAAAAATAGACACGTAGGCACACAACCTTGATGTCCAGAGAGGCCAGGAAGTCTCCCTGATGAAGGGAGGCTCTGACAGACCTGGTGGATTCTATGTGGAATTCCTGGGCCAGAATGAAGACATTTAGGACCTTGAGAGCCAAGATGGGGTGGATTCCCACTTTTGGTTTGGGAAATGTATACAAGTTGGAGTAGGACCCTTAGAACCATTCCCTAACAGAGACTGGGGATATAACACCCTGTTCCGGAAGACCTACAGAAACTGTACATAGATCTGCTAATCTGTGCGGTGACACCAGTGAGTTGGAAACAATTAATCAGGGAGGAGGATTGGAGTGAAATTGTAGCTTTTTGGCCCTAGAAACCACTTCCCGCACTCAGAGAAGCTGGTTATCTAAATATCCGCAAAGGTATACAGATGTCCCCCTCACTTTGGAAAGTTGGGGTTTTCCCAACTCATACATTTGACCAGTAACATTAGAGCTGAAAGAGGTACTCTCTCTCCCTAAGACTGGTTATTTAGATAAACCTTGCACTTTCTGCATTGAAAATTGCCCTTAAAATCCACAAAAAAAACTTGATCTTACTGGGGGTCTAATTACATTTGGGGCTATCTGGAGTCTCGGAGGGGGTGCACCTCTGTAGGTGACCCAAGGTAGTTCCGAGAGCAAGGAACCTAGTATTCTGTCTTTTTTTTTTAAAACGACCCAGTGTTTTCTAAAAATCTTTTTAAATCGAAAAGTGTTGATTGGAATAGGTGGTATAAAACGAAAAACGAGAAGAAAACTCTCCCCCTTCATCTCTTATTTTAGGCTTCAATAAATCATATCTTTCTCTCGAGGTGACATCAGTTATGAGCCGATTAAGATCATTAGCTGCATATCCTTTCTGTAGGAAGCGAGTTTTCAAGAACTCCGCCTCCCTCAGATAATCCTCCAGTAAGGAGCAATTCCTCCTCAATCTAAGGAATTTGCTCATAGGGACAGATCTGAGCCAGGAATCATGATGGCAACTGTCCGTCCCTATGCAAATCAAAGAAACAAAAATACTCAAGTGCAAAAATGGATATTGAGTGCAAAATAAAATTAAACCAAAAAGAGAAAAACAGCTGCTAACATTCCAAATAGGCCAGCCAACCAAGAAATAGAAATAATACAATAAATAGTGTTGCCCTATCTTCAGTAATCAGACCACTAACAAAGTGCCAAGTGCCTAATTATCAAAATTTAATATTAAAATTATCCAAATAATATATATAAAATTATCCCAAGAAAGCTATAACATATATTGAGCTTTCTTCAATATAACCACAACAACGGAAAGTGCCAAGTGCTAAATAAAAGTGCTGAATTAAAAAGTGCTTTACCGTGATCCGTGATGCGCCGGGTCCTATGGACCCGGCGGTCACGGATGCTCTCGAGTGCGCACACCTCGGGGCACGCGAGAGCAGAATTCTGGGAGGCCGTTAATTAACGGCCTCTCTGAGTTAAACAACCGCCCTGAAGCCGTTAATCGGCAATGGGCAGTTGTTAAGTGGTTAAAGCTAGATCACTAGCTATATAGGTGAGGTGAATATAGTGGTGTATACTGCAGTCAGGGCACAGACCACAACCACTACACAGCAGCAAGATAGGAAATCAGCCCAAAACGATTGGTGTGTACTGTGTTGAAGGTACACAGAACACCCACTGCTTCAGATGCAAAGTAACACACTACAGGAGGCCGCCTTAAAGGCGGCCTTATATAGTGTGGGGCGTGCACTACACAGCCTGAGCTATGATTGGCCACAGGCAGGATGCCTGTGGCCAATCATGGCTCTCCTCGCTGCCGGCGCTGCGATTGGCCAAGCATGCGGGGTCACAGTGCATGCTTGGCCAATCATCGGGCAGCAATGCACTGCGCCAACGCAGTGCATTGTGGTCCGCGCGCGCGTCACTCGAATTTTGACGCGAACGGTCAAAACGTTCGGAATCCGCCGAACGGCCAATGTTCGACTCGAACACGAAGCTCGTCCCTAACTAAGAATCTTGACTAAAGAAAAAAGGTTGGCTTTTCTCAGCAGACCACAGATGTCCATATACTCATAGCAACAAACTGAAGTAGCAGGGGTCATCCTGAGACAGCTAACAATTGTTTTTGTCGGTGTCCCATTCCCCCATTATCAGCAGTATAACCTGACAGTATAGGGCTTACCGTGTCCTTTGGTGGATGAGAGAACTTTTTCTTTGTTATTTTGCCCTTCTACTTGTGAAGGGTACCGATCACATCTAATGCTTAGCGACCTTCACTGCTCCCCTCTTATGAACCCAACAACGCCCCAACCATCACACCGCTCCCATCCGCTGCACTATGTGGAACCGGGCTAGACTGAGATGTTCATGGCCTCCTATTAGGAGATAAGGAACACTTCCTAAAACATTGTGCGAGATCTGCCAATCACAGTGAGGAAAGGGTTAGCTGCCTGTGCACCATAAGCTGCCATGATGTATCTGTTGGGAACACAGGAGGCCTGAGGATATTTAGAAGCCTCTTTGCCCATCATTCTAGCTGAGACCTCTACCTAGCTATGACCATGGACAACCTCAGCTTGGAGAACACATCTAGACGAGGAATTACAACACTGCGTTCCTCACTATACGAGCTCAAGTCCCCGACACCACCGTCTAGTAAAATGTGTTGCTGTACTTACGGCGCCTCTCCAGCCAAAACGATCCATCCCTCCCCTTTGCCGTGGGGCTCTTCATACAGATCGTATGATGGGGTTCTGAATTCAGCGTGAGGTCACTTTGGGTCACAAAGGCTTTCTCTATCTCTCGGTTGGCTTTGGCTGGATATCTCCAGGCTCCACCAGCATTTTCATAGAACCAAACCACAGCCGCCTCCACCAGCTCTTCCTCCAGCGTCACAGCGTGCTTCTCCTGAACGTTTAAGAGTAGTTGCTCCACCTTGATGACTCCTTTGATCTTTTCCTGCTGGGGACCATCAATCTCTAGAAGACACTTCCCATTACTCAGCTTCTCCTCAATGAAGACATCTGGGAAATCAGAAGATGAGAGAATATCGTGTTCCTCTTGCCCAAGCAGAAGGACGAGGTTATTGTGTATAGAGATGGGGTGAGTGTAGAGAACGTTCTCCAGCCAGGCCTTGGCCTCCTCAGCATCCTCATCACTTTCTGCATTAATTATCAAACATGGGATTTTTGAATCACGTGAATTAGAAGAGGCGTCACCGATATCAGGTGTGGGATCTGTAAGAGGAAAACAGCAACAATGTAACTGCCATTTACTGAGATTCAACTATATAAGAACCGGGATCATAAGCAACGTTATATTGCAACAGCAACCAATCAGCTTCCAGCTACAACTGCTGCAGTCTGGCACTGAAAGGTTTCACATTGGTTAGAAATAGAAAGAAACTTTTTTTTTCTGTCGGCACACTTCCATAGAATTCCTTCCTGACAGACATTCGTTTTATCTGGATGCTAGTTATAATGGCTTCCTAAACTGCTCAGGAAATGAGACCTCCCCAGCAGATCTCCCCGTAGTAAGGGACACACAGTGTCGGGGGTCAGTAGTAAGGGACACACAGTGTCGGCGGTCAGTAGTAAGGGACACACAGTGTCGGGGGTCAGTAGTAAGGGACACACAGTGTCGGCGTTCAGTAGTAAGGGACACACAGTGTCGGGGGTCAGTAGTAAGGGACACACAGTGTCGGGGGTCAGTAGTAAGGGACACACAGTGTCGGCGGTCAGTAGTAAGGGACACACAGTGTCGGCGGTCAGTAGTAAGGGACACACAGTGTCGGCGGTCAGTAGTAAGGGACACACAGTGTCGGGGGTCAGTAGTAAGGGACACACAGTGTCGGCGGTCAGTAGTAAGGGACACACAGTGTCGGCGGTCAGTAGTAAGGGACACACAGTGTCGGCGGTCAGTAGTAAGGGACACACAGTGTCGGCGGTCAGTAGTAAGGGACACACAGTGTCGGCGGTCAGTAGTAAGGGACACACAGTGTCGGCGGTCAGTAGTAAGGGACACACAGTGTCGGCGGTCAGTAGTAAGGGACACACAGTGTCGGCGGTCAGTAGTAAGGGACACACCGTGTCGGCGGTCAGTAGTAAGGGACACACCGTGTCGGGGGTCAGTAGTAAGGGACACACAGTGTCGGCGGTCAGTAGTAAGGGACACACAGTGTCGGCGGTCAGTAGTAAGGGACACACAGTGTCGGCGGTCAGTAGTAAGGGACACACAGTGTCGGCGGTCAGTAGTAAGGGACACACAGTGTCGGCGGTCAGTAGTAAGGGACACACAGTGTCGGCGGTCAGTAGTAAGGGACACACAGTGTCGGCGGTCAGTAGTAAGGGACACACAGTGTCGGCGGTCAGTAGTAAGGGACACACAGTGTCGGCGGTCAGTAGTAAGGGACACACAGCGTCGGCGGTCAGTAGTAAGGGACACACAGCGTCGGCGGTCAGTAGTAAGGGACACACAGCGTCGGCGGTCAGTAGTAAGGGACACACAGCGTCGGCGGTCAGTAGTAAGGGACACACAGCGTCGGCGGTCAGTAGTAAGGGACACACAGCGTCGGCGGTCAGTAGTAAGGGACACACAGCGTCGGCGGTCAGTAGTAAGGGACACACAGCGTCGGCGGTCAGTAGTAAGGGACACACAGTGTCGGGGTTCAGTAATAATAAAAAAAAAATTCCAAGAATCTCCATAATAATTCCACAAACTGTCACCTGATTTCTGAGATTGGTAGTGGCAACCAAGTGTGTCATCTTCCTTCATATGGTGGGCGGGGCTAGCAGGACTGTGATTGGCTTTTGCAGTGGCCACTGACAGTCCTCCTCCTGGAAACAGGGACCCCCCCCCTTAGAACTGCACCCAATCTCTTCTCCATCAGAACAGCTAATGATTGAAGCTACAGCAAAGTTAGAGAACCAATCAATGTTTCCCATCTTGTACAATGTGTGGGGACGCAGTGCCTCCCCCGCAGTGCCTCCCCCGCAGTGCCGGTGCGGTGTGAGGAATTTTGAGATTGGAATTCATTAATGTCTCGCTGACACTTCCCTGCGCTGCTGATGTGGAGGGAGACGAGTGCCGGCAAAATAGGCTTTGTGTGCCGCTTGTGGCACCAGTGCCGGGGGTTGCCTACCCCTGTGATGGACCACATAATTGTGATGTGGAAGGAAAATGATAAATGATACAAATAAATATGTGAAAAGTGTGGGGGGGGAAGGGGCATTTGTATGGCACCCCCTTTACTCTGATACCCCTAGCTAAAATCTAGAGGAACCAATTGCCTTCAAAGTCCACCTGTGTGTCATTTAATCTCAGTATAAATACAGCCCTCAGAGGCTTGTTAGCGAACCTTAGTGAACAAACAGCATCATGAAGGAACACACCAAGGAACACACCAGACAGGTCAGGGATGACGTTGTGGAGAAGTATAAAGCAGGGGGTACTGGTAGGTGTGGGCTGCATGAAATGCTTCAAATCTTCTTTGTTAATATGATTGCTTATTAGGGATGAGCCGAGCACCCCCCCCCCCCCCCCCCCGGTTTGGTTCGCACCAGAACCTTCAAACGGACCAAAAATTCGTACGAACTTTAGAACCCTATTAAAGTCTATGGGACTCGAACATTCGAAATCAAAAGTGCTAATTTTAAAGGCTAATATGCAAGATATGCAACAGACAACACCAGCAATAAGGGGTATCTTCAGGTGTATACTGTGCTGGAGGCACACAACACCCACTTAAACTCCGGCAGATGCCTGTATTAGAGAACACCAGCAATAAATCGTAGATACAGGTGTATACTGTGCTGTGCTGGAGGCACACAACACCCACTTTAACTCCGGCAGATGCCTGTATTAGAGAACTCCAGCAATAAAGGGTAGATACAGGTGTATACCATGCTGGAGGCACACAACACCCACTAACTCCTGCAGATGCTTGTATTAGAGAACTCCAGCAATAAAGGGTAGATACAGGTGTATACCATGCTGGAGGCACACAACACCCACTAACTCCTGCAGATGCTTGTATTAGAGAACTCCAGCAATAAAGGGTAGATACAGGTGTATACCATGCTGGAGGCACACAACACCCACTAACTCCTGCAGATTCCTGTATTAGAGAACTCCAGCAATAAAGGGTAGATACAGGTGTATACCATGCTGGAGGCACACAACACCCACTAACTCCTGCAGATGCCTGTATTAGAGAACTCCAGCAATAAAGGGTAGATACAGGTGTATACCATGCTGGAGGCACACAACACCCACTAACTCCTGAAGATGCCTGTATTAGAGAACTCCAGCAAAAAAGGGTAGATACAGGTATATACTGTGCTGGAGGCACACAACACCCACTAACTCCTGCAGATGGCTGTATTAGAGAACTCCAGCAATAAAGGGTAGATACAGGTGTATACCATGCTGGAGGCACACAACCCCCACTAACTCCTGCAGATGCCTGTATTAGAGAACTCCAGCAATAAAGGATAGATACAGGTGTATACCATGCTGGAGGCACACAACACCCACTAACTCCTGCAGATGCCTGTATTAGAGAACTCCAGCAATAAAGGGTAGATACAGGTGTATACCATGCTGGAGGCACACAACACCCACTAACTCCTGCAGATTCCTGTATTAGAGAACTCCAGCAAAAAAGGGTAGATACAGGTATATACTGTGCTGGAGGCACACAACACCCACTAACTCCTGCAGATGCCTGTATTAGAGAACTCCAGCAATAAAGGGTAGATACAGGTGTATACCATGCTGGAGGCACACAACCCCCACTAACTCCTGCAGATGGCTGTATTAGAGAACTCCAGCAATAAAGGGTAGATACAGGTGTATACCATGCTGGAGGCACACAACCCCCACTAACTCCTGCAGATGCCTGTATTAGAGAACTCCAGCAATAAAGGGTAGATACAGGTGTATACCATGCTGGAGGCACACAACACCCACTAACTCCTGCAGAAGCCTGAGAAAAGAACACACTGTCCCTGCCTATCTTGCTCTTTCTCTGCACGCCGGAACACACTACACAAGGTCGCTACGCTGCCAGCCTTATATAGTGTGGGGCGTGTACTAAACCCCCTGAGCTATGATTGGCCACAGGCATCCTGCCTGTGGCCAATCATGGCTCTCCTCGCTGCCGACGCTGTGATTGGCCAAGCATGCGGGGTCACAGTGCATGCTTGGCCGATCATGAGCCAGCAATGCACTGCGATGGCGTAGTGTATTGTGGGCTGTTTGTGCCACACGAATTTGGTGCGAACGGCCCACAAAGTTCTGAATTCGCCGAACAGACGATGTTCGAGTAACACCGAGCTCATCCCTAGTTACTTATATGACTTAGACCGCCTATAGTAATAAGTATAAGTTCCCTTTCTATCTACTCTCTTGCAGGCCCCATTTAGGTGATTGGGCACCATGTTGGTTTGATTGTAACGATCTTTCTTGGCCTCTCAGTAGAGAGTAGGCTGCTTTATTATCATTGATGCCTTATATGGCTTTTCTTACAGACTAATGTTGAAACGCAGCCCCAGTGATCTCTTCTTTACCTGGATATTGCCACAAGATATACACATCGTGATTTAGATATTCAGTAAGTGTGATTACTTTATTTTAGTTGAATATCTTACACACCATAGTCGGCATTCTATATATAGGAATTGCATTACCCGGCTTATCTGGTTGTTTTGATGCCTGGCCAGGGAGTTCTTCTCTACGTTTGTTTTGGTGCTGACAAGGTGAATACACCCCTAACATGCTATTTTAGAGTCCAATGTGGTCTTGTTATTATACATGTGTTAATGTTTTATATCAGGGATATGCAATTATCGGACCTCCAGCTGTTGCAGAACTACAAGTCCCATGAGGCATTGCAAGACTCTGACAACCACAAGGATGACACCCAGAGGCAGAGGCATGATGGGACTTGTAGTTTTGCAACAGCTGGAGGTCTGCTAATTGCAGATCCCTGTTTTATATGGACATACGATATCATTTTTCTGTTTTAGATAGTGAGACCTGTTTCTTTCCAAACTACCCCTGCATGTGTCCTGATGAACTGAACTAGCAAAACGCGTTGACGCACAGCAGCTCACTTATCTTACATGTTGTAACAATCTTTTTGTCTGCTCATGTTTTTTACATTTTTAGACGTATGTTTTAAACTTTATGTTTTTTGCACATATTTTTCTTTTGTATTGTACCAATAAAATTTATATTTTTATACCAAGTATGTAGTCTAAATCTAAAGTCTGACGTTTCAAGGTCCTTGTCGCCCCCTAACCCCCCCCCCGTATTTTTCAGTCTTTAAAGTAGGGTTAGGTTATAAACATCTCACGGAGCTCTGTTCAATCCATCATCAGAAAATGGAAAGAGTATGGCACAACTGCAAACCTACCAAGACATGGCCGTCCACCTAAACTGACCAGGCCGGGCAAGGAGAGCATTCATCAGAGAAGAGCCAAGAGGTCCATGGTGACTCTGGAGGAGCTGCAGAGATCCACAGCTCAGGGGGGAGAATCTGTCCACAGGACAACTATTAGTCGTCTCTCCACAAATCTGCCCTTTATGGAAGAGTGACAAGAAGAAAGACATTGGAGGAAGAAAGTCATAAGAAGTCCTGTTTGTAGTTTGTGAGAAGCCATGTGGGGGAGGGGGCAGCAAACATGTGGAAGAAGGTGATCTGGTCAGAGGAGACCAAAATTCTACTTTATGTGTGGGGGAAACGAACACCGCCCATCCCCCTGAACACACCATCCCGACCGTGAGACATGGTGGTGGCAGCATCATGTGGTGGGGATGGTTTTCTTCAGCAGGGACAGGGAAGCTGGTCAGAGTTGATGGGAAGATGGATGGAGACAAATACAGGACAATCTTAGAAGAAAACCTGTTAGAGTCGGCAGAAGACTTGAGACCGGAGCGGAGGTTCCCCTTCCAGCAGGACAACGACCCGAAACATCCAGCCAGAGCTACAATGGAATGGTTTACATCAAAGCATATTCATGTGTTAGAATGACCCAGTCACAGTCCAGACCTAAATCCCATTGAGAATCTGTGGCCAGACCTGAAAATTGCTGATCACAGACGCTCTCCATCCAATCTGACAGAGCTTGAGATATTTTACAAAGAAGAAGAATGGGCAGAAATGTCCTCTCTAGATGGGAAAGCTGGTAGAGACACCCCCAAAAAGACTTGTAGAGAAAGGGGGTTCTACAAAGTATTAACTCCGGGGGGCGCCATACAAATGCCCCTCCCCCACACTTTTCACAGATTTATTTGTATCATTTATAATTTTCCTTCCACTTCACAATTATGTGACACTTTGTGTTGGTCCATCACATAAAATCCCAATAAAATACATTTATGTTTCTGGTTGTAACAAAATGTGGGGAATGTCAAGGAGTATGAATACTTTTTAAAGGCACTGTATATATTATATATTATCTGACAGAAGTAAGTACACCCCTCAGTCACATTTGTGTAAATCTTTTCTCCTCTCTTTTCATGTGACAACACTGAAGAAATGACACTTGTCTACAATGTAAAGTAGTGAGTGTACAGCTTGTATAACAGTGTAAATTTCCTGTCCCCTCAAAATAACTCAACACACAGCCATTAATGTCTAAACCGCTGGCAACAAAAGTCAGTACACCCCTAAGTGAAAATCTCCAGATTGGGCCCAAAGTGTCAATATTTTGTGTGGTCACCATTATTTTCCAGCACTGCCTTCACCCTCTTGGGCATGGAGGTCACCAGAGCTTCACAGGTCACCACTGGAGTCCTCTTCCCCTCCCCCATGATGACATCACAGAGCTGGTGGATGTTGGAGACCTTCCCCTCCTCCACCTTCCATATGAGGATCCCCCACAGATGATCAATAGGGTTTAGGTCTGGAGACATGCTTGGCCAGTCCATCACCTTTTCCCTCAGCTTCTTTAGCAAGGCAGTGGTGGTGTTGGAGGTGTGTTTGGGGTGGTTATCATGTTGGAATACTGCCCTGCGGTCCAGTCTCTGAAGGGAGGGGCTCATGCTCTGCTTCAGTATGTCACAGTACATGTTGGCATTCATGGTCCCCTCAATGATCTGTAGCCCCCCAGTGCCGGCAGCACTCATGCAGCCCCAGACCATGACACCCCCACCACCATGCCTGACTGTAGACAAGACACACTTGTCTTTGTCCTCCTCACCTGGTTGCCCCCACACACGCTTGTCACCATCTGACACCAAATACCTTTATCTCGGTCTCATCAGAGCACAGGACATGGTTCCAGTAATCCATCTCCTTAGTCTGCTTGTCTTCAGAAAACTGTTTGTGGTCTTTCTTGTGCATCATCTTTAGAAGAGGCTTCCTTCTGGGACGACAGCCATGCAGACCAATTTGATGCAGTGTGTGGCGTATGGTCTGAGCACTGACAGGCTGACCCCCCCACCCCTACAACCTCTGCAGCAATGCTGGCAGCACTCATATGTCTATTTCCCAAAGACAACCTCTGGATATGATGCTGATCACGTGACCTCAACTTCTTTGGTGGACCATGGCGAGGCCTGTTCTGAGGGGAACCCGTCCTGTTATACCGCTGTATGGTCTTGGCCACCGTGCTGCAGATCAGTTTCAGGGTCTTGGCAATCTTCTTATAGCCTAGGCCATCTTTATGTAGAGCGACAATTCTTATCTTCAGATCCTCAGAGAGTTCTTTGCCATGAGGTGCCATGTTGAACTTCCAGTGACCAGTATGAGAGAGTGAGAGCGATAACACCAAATTTAACACACCTGCTCCCCATTCACACCTGAGACCTTGTAACACTAACGAGTCACATGACACCGGGGGAGGGAAAATGGCTAATTGGGCCCAATTTGGAGATTTTCACTTAGGGGTGTACTGACTTTTGTTGCCAGCGGTTTAGACATTAATGGCTGTGTGTTGAGTTATTTTGAGGGGACAGGAAATTTACACTGTTATACAAGCTGTACACTCACTACTTTACATTGTAGACAAGTGTCATTTCTTCAGTGTTGTCACATGAAAAGAGAGAAGAAATGTCACTGAGGGGTGTACTAAATTCTGTGAGATACGGTATATACTGTATATGTGAAGACATTTAGGAAGCAGGACATGAAGGGTTTCAGCTTGCCTCACCTCTCTGCTTGGTGGCACTTGTTGTGTTCTTGTTCCATTCATATGTCTTCCATCGATCCCGAAAAGCCTTCATACAAAAGTCACACCGTTAAAAAATAAAAATAAATAATAATATTTTTTTTCTTCATTTTTACTAGAAAAAGTGTGCCCAGTGAATAAATGAGATGTGATGACCCAACCAGCCGCCGTCTCTTCTCCCTGACAGGAGAAAGGAGGGGCGAGGTATGGGAAACCTCTGACAGCCCGCAGCTCACCTTTCTCCTGTCACAGCGCCGCCGAGTTCTCTGCTGGACTGAGCAGGGAAAAGAGCCAACGTCACACTACACTGATGGGGGGGCTTGACAGCACCTTGATGGTGTCACCCCACTGGCGGGTGGCACCCGATAGCGACGCAACTGTGCTGAATTTAGGATCCAATCCCTGATTCCAGAGGGGGGGGGGGGCAACTTGACCCCCCTTGTCCCTACCTGCGGACGCCCATGGGTGGGGGGCAGGGCAGGAATGGATCAGATGGCTGAGATAATAGGAAGAGCAGTGATATCATGGCAGTTCCCCATTGCAAAAGCATTGTGTTGTCACAGAGCGCTCTGCGGGAGAAGGGAAAGGCGAGGGGATGAACAGCAACAGTCATGTTTCTAGCTGGCGATTCTAGTATTGAAACTCGCAGGGCATGCAGATATCAGGGGCCATTGTAAAGCAGTACTGAGACAGATGGCTACAAACCAATACCTTTGGGGAACAATTAACGGAAGACTTCATATCCGAAGTCAGGTTTGTTCACAGCTGATCGTATGCAGCCATTACACACAGTGGAATCCGATTCACCAGCGAGCCCCTTTGCCCCCTCTATCTCCACTCACCACCACTAGTGCTCCTTCTGCAGCTCGCAGTCCAAGTTCAGAAATTTTGCACCTAAGAAATCTACATTTATTTAATCAATTATTTTGAAATATTAACTCACCTTGTAAGTCTCTGTGTCTTGAGGGTAAATGACAAAATATACATCCATGGAGCATGGATTCTCCACGGCAAACGTCAGCACAGTGTTCATCATGACTTCAGCCACGTCCTTCTTGGAAAGGCCAATAGTTCCCGTTCCCAGCGCAGGAAACGAGATTGAGGGAGAAGCATAGTTGTACGCGGTGAACAGACACTGTGTGATTGCTTGTTTCAAAACCTGCAACAAGACAGAACATGGTAGAAGGGGAACTGGGCTGTCTACATACAGTATCTGACAAAAGTAAGTACACCCCTCAGTGACATTTCTTCTATCTTTTCATGTGACAACACTAATGAAATGACACTGACTTTTAATAAGGACACTTACCTGTCTAGGGACCCCGTGATGTCGCCCCCCTCCCCCAAGGACGATCCGTACATCAGATCAGGTGCAGGCGCCACCCGTTCTAAAGGAAACCGGCAGTGGAGCCTTGTAGCCTCACTGTCTTTTTTTTTTCCCCACTGCGCATGCGCAAGTCGCGCTGTGCTTTGTGAATGGCCAGCATTGACAAACGGGGGGGGGGGGGGGGGGCTCGCCGCAGAAGAGGATGTGACGTCCTGGGCCGCGCCGCCGGCTGGATCAGAAGTACTCTTAGTACTTCCAAGAAAGGTACTAGCAAAAGAAAAAAATTTTTTTTTAAAATATCCAAAAACGAGGGGTGGAGAGGTGGTCTTTCGTTTTAAACGCTTCAGCCCCGGACCATTTTGCTGGCCAAAGACCAGAGCACTTTTTGCGATTCAGCACTGCGTCGCTTTAACTGACTATTGCTCTTGCGTTTTTCCCCACAAATTCAGCTTTCTTTTTGGGGCATTTGATTGTTTCTATAGTTTTTATTTTTTGCACTATAAACAAAAGTAGAGCCACAATTATGAAAAAAAAAGCGCATTTTTTTTTACTTTTTGCTATAATAAATATCCCCCAAAAAAATGTATAAAAAAAATTGTTTTTTTTCCTCAGTTGAGGCCGATACATATTCTTCTACATATTTTTGGTAAAAAAAAAAAAAAAAAAAAAAAAAAATATACTAAAAATTGCAATTAACGTGTATTGATTGGTTTGCGCAAAAGTTATAGCATATACAAAATAGAGGATAGATTTATGGCATTTTTATTAATTTTTTTTTTTTTTACTAGTAATGGCAGTGATCAGCGATTTTTATTGTGACTGCGACATTAATCAGACAATTTTCACACATTTTTGGGACCATTGTCATTTTTACAGCAATCAGAGCTATAAAATTGCATTGATTACTGTAAAAATGATCCTGGCAGTGAAGGGGTTAACCACTAGGGGGGCTAGGAAAGGGGTGTGTCCTAGGGAGTGTTTCTAACTGTTAGGGGGATGGGCCATGAAAGATACTTCACTGATCACGGCTCCTGATCACAGGAAGCAGAGATCAGTGACACTGTCACCATTCTACAGCTCAGCGAGACGATCGCGGGTATCCCCGCGGCTACCTAGTCCGCAGGACCTGCGATCCGACTCACGGAGCTCCCGACAGGGTTGCGCGCGTGGGCCGCCATCGGCGCACAAGTGATCACACGGCAGCGAATTCAAAGGGACGTACCTGTACGCCCATTTGCCCAGCCGTGCCATTCTGCCAACGTATATGTACATGCGGCAGTCGGCAAGTGGTTAAGACCACCTCTCAAAATTGTGTGGAAATCCGCTTTAAGGTCATCACAAAGGAAAAATGGAGGCACTCCATACTTCTGGAGGAAAAGAGATTGAAAGGATAAGTTCACATTTTGGAACATGATCCCACTCCTGAAGCTGATGCCCACTCCCCTGCCTCTAGGGACAGCAAGCCGGGAAACTTCCTCCCCGATCTTGCTGTCAATATTTTAAATAAAACATGGCTGTGTGGGACTCTGCTCTCCTGGCAGTGCCATTCACTCACAGAGTTCTGTGAATTAGAAACTACAAGTACCAAAGGTCTTTGTGGCTGTTGGCATGTAGTCCTCAATGAACTACCAGGGCACTGTTGATTGTTCTAGGTAGTTCATTCTCTCTTCCTGTCAGTGATCATCTGTCCGTACACGGTTACAAGTAGACAGATACACCAACAAGTCTGCAGGAGTGCTGCATGGCACCCATGTTCTGCTAATCACGGTTGCAATGCTTTTTAGGCTCCAAGTAAAAAAATTTTATATGCACATTTTTTACCTGCAAAAGGGCATAATTAGACTTACCGGTGACGGTATTTCTAAGAGCCTTTCAGGACAACCTTAGAGAGAGTGTAGCTCCACCTTCTTCACAGGAAACACATGCAGCCTTTAAATCCCTCCTCTTCCACCATGGCCTCAGTTATTGTGGTCTCCAACAACTGGAAAACAAAGCACAGAAAAGCACCAAACAACCATGATAGACACTTCTAAAGATTAAACAAAGGGAGGGAAGTAACGGTTGTCCTGAAAGGCTCTTAGAAATACCGTCACCGGTAAGTCCAACTATGCCTTTCTCAAAATCGCCTTTCAGGACAACCTTGGAGAGGATAACCGAGAAACTTACCCTAGGATGCTAGGATGGGACTACTGCCTGCAGTACCTTCCTGCTGAAGGCTTGATCTACAGCAGGCAGTAAATCCAACCAATAGTGTCAGAGAAACGTTGAATAATTGGACCAAGCAGCAGCCTTACGGATGTGTTGAAACGTAGCACTGGCCCTTTCAACTCAGGAAACTGCCGTAGATCTTGTGGAATGAGCAGCAATGCATGAAGGGGGCATTTCTCCTTTTGTGTTATAGGCCTCTGTGATTGCCAATCTAAGCCATCTGCCCAGCCTACTTTTGGAAGCTTTGTCTCCCTTACGTGAGCCTGAGAAAACCACAAAGAGCATTCGACTTTCTGAATTATTTGGTTACTTTAAGAAAATGTAACAAATATCTGCTCACGTCTAGTGTGTGAAAAGCTTCTTCTCCCGGATTGGTCGGAGTTGAAGAGAAAGTGGACAGGATTATTTCTTGTGAGCAGTGAAAAGTAGAGGAAACTTTAGGAAGGAATGCTAGGTCCGTTTGAAAGACCACTGTGTCTGCAAAAACTTTCAGGAAAGGTTCTGTAACTGCCAAAGCTTGGAGCTCATAGATTCTTCTTGCAGAGGTGATGGCCACCAGAAAAATTGTTTTGAGAACCAAATTCTGTAAGGATGCTTCTAGTAACGGTTCAAACGGAGGAGCTCCCAAGAGACGTGCAAAACAATAGACAAATTCCAACTGGGAAAATCTACTGGCCTATTTCGTGCTAGAGCCCTGCAAAATCTTAAAACTAAAACTTCTTTTGATAACGTTCTTTCAAAGAAAATAGATCAAGCCACCACCTGTGTCTTAAGGTGCTGGCTGCCAGACATTTTTTTTTACATTTTTTCCAGACCTTCATTTATATGGCCTACGTGAATTCTTTCCTACTAGAAAGAAGGGTCTTTACTACCTTATCAGAAAGTCCTTTTGCCTTCAAGAGGTCTTCTTCAGAAACCAAGCTGTTAATTGAAGATAGTCCAGTTGCGGATGGTTCACTGACCCCTGTGATAGAAGATCTTTTCTGGACAGTAACTTCCATGGGGGTTCCGTGGCTAGATTTAACAGAGCCGCGAAAAAAGGCTTTTTTGGCCAGAAGGGAGTGACCATGATCAGATTGGTCTTTCTTCTCTGAACTTCCTTAGGACCAGAGGTATCAAAGGAATGGGGGAAAGCATAGCACAGCTGGTAATGCCAGGGATGAGCAAAAGCATCTATGCCTACTGCTTGGTCTTCTTGGTGGAGAGAGAAGAATTTGTGTACTTTTGGAGTTTTGTTGGTTGGCAAACAGATCTATTTGAGGTTGCCCCCAAGCTTTGGAAATCATCAGGAACCTTCTTGATTCAGGATCCATTCCGCTTCCACCAGCTTCCGTCTGCTTAGATCTGCTAGAAGATTCTGAGAACCTTTCAGGTGGACTGCCGACAATGAGGCCACATTCTGTTCCGCCCAGGTCAATAACAGACTGGCCAACTCTAGGAGCCTTTTGCTTGTTTCATTATGTAGGCTACTGCAGTTGTGTTGTCCGACAGTACCTGAACAAGATTGCCCTTCACTACATGTTGAAAGGCTGGGAGACCCAGAAAAATTGCCTTCAGTTCCCACCAGTTTGAGGAATTTTGGGCTTTTGATTTGGACCAGACTCCCTGAGAAGTCTGACTGTTCAGGTGAGCTCCTCAGCCCCAGGAACTCGCATCTGTTGTTAGACGCTTGTCCATGGGAAAGACCCAAGAAAGGCCTTTTGTCAGATTGGATGGGTTTCTCCACCAGCCCTCCTTACATGTAGGGAAATTTTTATCTGTTTTTCTAGTGGTTCCTGGTAGGACCAACTGCGTAGTATGTTTAACTGAAGGGGCCTGGAGTGCAATCTGGCCCATTGAATGGCAGGAATCAATGCTGTAAGAAGACCTAACACCACCATAGCTGACCTGGCTGACACTGACAAGTTGTTCTGAACTTGTTTGACCGCCAATTGGATCTTCATTTTTTCCTGCGGTAGAAAGACTTTTTGAAGCACCGAGTTTATGGTATAACCCAGAAACTTCATCTCCTGTGAGGGTTCCAGATTTGATTTTTCCAAATTCAGGAGCCACCCTAAGTTCTTGAGGTGAGTCTGTGTCGCCTGGAGATTTGATAAGACTTGTTCTTTGGAGTCCGTGAAGAACAACAGGTCACCCAGATAGGGGACAACTGAAATCCCTCTCAACTTCAGAGGTTCCAGAGCTTCCGCCATAATTTTTGTGAAGATCCTGGGGGAGGATGAAAGTCCAAATGGCAGAGCCCTGAATTGGAGGTGCCATACTGAGTTCCCCAGATCCACTGCCAGGCATAGAAACTGTTGAGAAGTCTGATTTATCGAAACATGAAGATAAGCATCTCTTAGGTCGTGGGATGCCATGAAACAGCCTGGAGTCAGCAACTTTGTAGTTGAAAAGATTGTGTTCATCCTGAAATGTTTGTACTGTGTTGATTTGTTCAAGATTTTTAAGTTCAGGATCAGGCGGAAGGTACTTCCCTGAAGGCTTATTTACCAGGAATATATGAGAGTAAAAGCCCCTGCCCTCCTGATTATTTGGGACCTGGATGATTACTTCTTGCTGAATCAGATCCTGTAGTAGGCTCATCATTGCAGAAGCGTTTTCCCGATCTTTTGGTAGCGCTGTAACAAAATATTCTCGGGGTGGCTCTAAAATTTCCAGCCTGTATCCCCGAGTTATAATGTGTAGCAGCCATAACCCGTTGCAGGGCGGCCTTGACTTAATGGGCTTACCGGTTACCTTCTCTTGGCCCGCTCCTCCTCTTCTAGGGGTTCCCAGAGTTGATACCCAACAACTTGTACACCGACACAGATGAAGTCCTTTCAAAAAGGTTTTATTCTGCAGTAGAACTTTCAATTAACACAGTCTCTTAGGGAACAGAGGGTACGGGGTGAAGAACTCAGGCACCTTGAACTGCAGGTCTAGCAAAGTCTCGATTTCCACCCAGAGAGTAGCCACTCGCAGCTGGGTACTTCAAGGCTGAACAGATCTCTAGCCAGAGATCATGGCAGTCAGCACGTTGACTCAAACTTGAACAAACAAATTAAGGGCAAACAGGAACCTTTTTCCTCAGTACCTGGAATGTTTCCGGTCTCCTTTATGGTACTGGAAAAGTGTGAATTCGTCAATGTCCTTCTCAACTCAGTAACCAGGCACTTCCCAGGATGCCACTTATCTGCCCTCCTCCGAAGAGTCCTCCCCCGATCACTTCCACAAGCTGCGGTGCCCCTCCAAGCCGAGAGCACACCCTGACACTTTGAATCCTCCCTCAGTTACTGCACCTCGGACCAGCCGGTTCCAAGACTTGGGAACAGACGGATCCCACCCCAGACCAGGCAGGTCCATCAGGGGCCACTTACAGGAACATGTTGCGGGGTTTCGAACACCTTGTGACCGGTACCCTTCGTGGGTCTACCTCAGTCCTGGAACCAGACCAGACCCCACAGGTCTCTCGAACAACTCCGGAACCCTGAACATGTGACCCACAACCCTTTAAGTACCCCTTCCCAGACTCCTCAGCGGGCCCCGGCACCCCCACTGATTGGCTCTGAGAAGGCCGATACCTACACATCCAACCAGACCTGGTTCTAGCCTGTCATGTGCACCTCACCGTTCACATGACCAGGCAGAACATCCAAACACAGCCTGGCCAGACTGGTGTTAGGCCTACCTACACAATTAACCCTCAGAACCTTTACTGTTCTGAGGCCAAAAACTAAACTGACATTTATCAAATGTCATCTGTTACAAATGCTTTTCACGAAACAGACTTGGAGATGTCATGTTCCACTGTAGGTGACAATCTTTCCCCTACTGGAGTGAGATTGTCACTTACTTTTAGAAGGCTGGTCTGGGGGAGATCTGAAAAGAACTCTTCCTCTTCCCTTACCTCCTTGGGAGACCCAACGGCTCTTATGGTCCTGCTCCTTACTCTTATGGGGCTGCTGAACAGCATGAAAATTCTTTTTAATCGGCTATTTCTTTTTGGCAGAAAAAAGCCTTTGTCAGCTGACCTATCTAAGCCCTTGTACACACGGTCGGACATTCTGACAACCAAATCCGTTGGATTTTGTCTGAAACTGTTGCATACACACGGTCGGACCAGGGGCGGATCCAGAGTCTAATCTCGGGAGGGGCACTGCTATAAAATATGTTTTTTTGGGGGCAATTTATATGGGAAATGGCTGGTATTTGCGCTTCAATCATTACGGCACCATGGTTGTTATGGTGTCAGGATGATTGAAGCGCATTATTTCTATTAATACATTGTAATATAAAATGAAATGGTTCAACTCACCATAATGCAGAATCAGTGGGAGCCCTGAGGATGTCACTTGCCACGTCACTTGTCACCAAATGCGGATTGTTACTTGCCATGTCACCTGCCACACATTGCGGATTGTCACTTGCATCGTAGCCTGCCACACATTGCGGATTGCCACTTGCATCGTAGCCTGCCACACATTGCGGATTGTCACTTAACACGTCACCTGCCACACATTGCGGATTGTCACTTGCCACGTCACCTGCCACACATTGCGGATTGTCACTTGCCACGTCACCTGCCACACATTGCAGATTGCCACTTGCAACGTAGCCTGCCACACATTGCGGATTGTCACTTGCCACGTCACCTGCCACACATTGCGGATTGTCACTTGCCACGTTGCCTGACACACATTGCGGATTGCCACGTCACCTGCCACACATTGGGGATTGTCACTTGCCACGTCACCTGCCACACATTGCGGATTGTCACTTGCCACGTTGCCTGCCACACATTGCGGATTGCCACTTGCCACGTAGCCTGCCACACATTGCGGATTGTCACTTGCCACGTCACCTGCCACACATTGCGGATTGCCACTTGCCACGTAGTCTGCCACACATTGTGGATTGCCACTTGCCACGTAGTCTGCCACACATTGCGGATTGCCACTTGCCACGTAGTCTGCCACACATTGCGGATTGCCACGTAGTCTGCCACACATTGCGGATTGTCACTTGCCACGTCACCTGCCACACATTGCAGATTGCCACTTGTCACGTAGTCTGCCACACATTGCGGATTGCCACTTGCCACGTAGTCTGCCACACATTGCGGATTGCCACGTAGTCTGCCACACATTGCGGATTGTCACTTGCCACGTCACCTGCCACACATTGCAGATTGCCACTTGTCACGTAGTCTGCCACACATTGCGGATTGTCACTTGCCACGTAGCCTGCCACACATTGCGGATTGCCACTTGCAACATAGCCTGCCACACATTGCGGATTGTCACTTGCCACGTCACCTGCCACACATTGCGGATTGTCACTTGCCACGTTGCCTGCCACACATTGCGGATTGTCACTTGCCACGTCACCTGCCACACATTGCGGATTGTCACTTGCCACGTCGCCTGCCACCAGATGCGGATTGTCACGTAGCCTGCCACACATTGCAGATTGCCACTTGCCACGTCACCTGCCACACATTGGGGATTGTCACTTGCCACGTAGTCTGCCACACATTGTGGATTGCCACTTGCCACATAGTCTGCCACACATTGCGGATTGCCACTTGCCACATAGTCTGCCACACATTGCGGATTGCCACGTAGTCTGCCACACATTGCGGATTGTCACTTGCCACGTCACCTGCCACACATTGCAGATTGCCACGTAGTCTGCCACACATTGCGGATTGCCACTTGCCACGTAGCCTGCCACACATTGCGGATTGTCACTTGCCACGTAGCCTGCCACACATTGCGGATTGTCACTTGCCACATCACCTGCCACACATTGCGGATTGCCACTTGCCACGTATTCTGCCACACATTGCGGATTGCCACTTGCCACGTAGTCTGCCACACATTGCGGATTGTCACTTGCCACGTCACCTGCCACACATTGCGGATTACCACTTGCCACGTAGTCTGCCACACATTGCGGATTGCCACTTGCCACGTAGCCTGCCACACATTGCGGATTGTCACTTGCCACATCACCTGCCACACATTGCGGATTGCCACTTGCCACGTATTCTGCCACACATTGCGGATTGCCACTTGCCACGTAGTCTGCCACACATTGCGGATTGTCACTTGCCACGTAGTCTGCCACACATTGCGGATTGTCACTTGCCACGTCACCTGCCACATATTGCGGATTGCCACTTGCCACGTAGTCTGCCACACATTGCGGATTGCCACTTGCCACGTAGTCTGCCACACATTGCGGATTGCCACTTGCCACGTAGCCTGCCACACATTGTGGATTGCAACTTGCCACGTAGTCTGCCACACATTGCGGATTGCCAATTGCCACATAGCCTGCCACACATTGCGGATTGCCACTTGCCACGTAGCCTGCCACACATTGCGGATTGCCACTTGCCACGTAGCCTGCCACACATTGCGGATTGCCACTTGCCACGTAGTTTGCCACACATTGCGGATTGTCACTTGCCACGTCACCTGCCACACATTGCGGATTGCCACTTGCCACGTAGTATGCCACACATTGCGGATTGCCACTTGCCACGTAGTCTGCCACACATTGCGGATTGTCACTTGCCACGTCACCTGCCACACATTGCGGATTGCCACTTGCCACGTAGTCTGCCACACATTGTGGATTGCCACTTGCCACGTAGTCTGCCACACATTGCGGATTGCCACTTGCCACGTAGCCTGCCACACATTGCGGATTGTCACCTACTGTGTCACTTTTCTGCTAAGGTGGTCTTTTCTTGGGTCCCAGAGTGAAGATAGGCAGCAGAGAGATGATGCAATCTCTCTGCTGCACACAGCTTCTTACACAGTGAGGGCGGAACTGGAGGGATGCAGGGCAGTGAGAGATGATGTCATCTCCCTGCTCCCCTGCCTGCTGGCTTCCTGATTGGCCAGCAGCCCTCCGAAGCCGCCCCCCCCCCCTCACCGTCCACTCAGCGCGGGTACCCGCGGAACCGGCCGCAATTGGACCCGCGGAACCGGCCGAGCGGGTACCCGCGGAACCCGCCGCGATTGGACCTGCGGAACCGGCCCGCTGGTACCCGCGGAACCGGCCGCGGTTGGACCCGCGGAACCAGCCTGCCGGTAATCTCGGGGGGGGCAATTGACCCGTTGCCCCCCCCTGGATCCGCCCCTGGGTCGGACAAAGTTGTTAGAAAATCTGATTGTACATAACGTGATGACGTTATTTCGTTACGACGGGCCTACGTTCAGGCTAGTAGCCAACAGCTTTGGTCTAGGAATTTGATCTGAGCATGCGTGGCACTTTGTCCATCGGAGTAGGCTACACATGATCGGAGTATGTCCGATCGGATCATGTTGTTGGAAAATTTTATAGACAAGTTGGAAAACTTGGTCCGTCGGATAATCCGACGGAAACAGTCCAATGGAGACCACACACAGCCGGAATATCCGACAATACGGTCCGATCGGACACCTTCCATCGGAATCTCCGACCGTGTATACAAGGGCTAAGACTGTTTCCAGGTCTGGGCCGAAAAGAAAATCATCTGAAAAGGGTAAACTGCACAGCTTAACCTTGGAAGCTGTGTCACCAGACCAGGTCTTCAGCCAGACCACACGTCCGGCCGAGTTTCCAGAGCTGATGACCTTGCCGCCAATTTGACTGATTCAGCTGATGCATCAGCCATATACTTAACAGCTTTTAATATTAAGGGAAAAAATTCTAACAAATATTTACGTGATGTGCCCGTTTCAACATTGCTTTTCAGCTTTTCCACCCAGCATTCCAGGTTCCTTGCCACGACCGTGGAAACCATAGCAGGTTTGAGACTGACTGATGTAGCATCCCAAGCTTTTTTAAGGAGGGAGTCTGCCTTCTTATCCATCGGGTCCTTCAGTACCCCCATGTGCTCAAACACTAGGTCTGTGCTTCTAGAAACCTGCGAGAAAGCAGCATAGTTCATAGTTCCATAGTTACTCACATCTCACGTCCCTAGCATCTACCCGAGGTTTCTTATTCCAAACATCAGAGTCTTTATCTTCAAATGGAAACTTTCTCCTAAGGGTCTTGGAGAGAAAAGGGGCCCTCTCGGGATCCTTCCATTCTTTCTTGACCGACTCTGCTAGGATCCTATAGAATGGAAACACCCTGTGTTTGGTTTCATCCATACCCTGGTACATTTTGCAGTGAACTGACAGTTATACCTTTTCTTCCTGAATTTCAATAGTGTAGATTGCTCTTAATTGTACCGAGAGGTTCTGCCATCGTCTTCGTCTTCCTCCTCATCCGAGTCCCTGAGTGAGAGAAGAGCACTTCCCCCTTCATCACCTGAGTCCTCAGTCTCCACTGGTCTGGATGAGGATGCATTTGGACTAGGTGGTGGATTCTGGGGCTCGGCCTGAGCTGCTGGCTTCTGCATCAATATGGACCTGACGGATCTCAGCGAGTTTGTAAGTTTCTTTACAGAGGAGAATAAGTCCTTGTATTGTTGGGACATTTCTTTCTCCACCAGATCTTTAATATTGGATCTGCACATCGCCTTCTGACATGAATCTCTAAGGGGGTTCTTGCAAGAAGGACATTTCCTCTGGCTTGGTGGATTTATAGGTTTAGTTTTTCCTAACGCTTTTTCCTGCAGCGACAAACAATTTTAAACTAAACCTAGTGCCCCTAAACACTAGCAAACCCACCACCAAACCAGACAAGAGACAGAAAAACCCAAGCAGAAATGATAGCAAGGCACCCAGTCCACGCTACAGGGTCCGAGTGAAGTAACCTCTGATCCGGCAGCTACAGGCTCCCCTCAGGGAGGGAACAAACAAAACAAAGCCCAAATGGATCAAGAAAAAGGCACCACTGTACCTCTCTTACCTGGGGTTGACCGGTGCTAGGGGCGCCTGCATCCGCCATGGCTGTTTTGTTCTCGTCTATCTTAAAGAGTAAAAACAGCAGCAAGCAAGAAAACCCACAGGTTTTTTTAAATGTTCCCGGTCTCTGCGTCATCAGCGAGGGCTGGAAATGGAAGCACCGGTCTTCTGACCCGCCCCCTGGCCTCTGCATTCCAGGCGCTTGGAACCAGGAGTGCCACGCCCCCTCAGGAAGCCGCATCGCCGAAAATGACTCCCTCGCTGGCCGGGACCCAAAACCGAGATGTGGGACACCGCTGACCAGCAGCGGCCCCTGCCCAACCACCAGAGCCAAAAACAAAACAGAATGTGGGCACAGAGACACCGCACCTCGAGGGTCCTAACTCCCCTGAGATGGAGAGACCGGAGACACCGGGACACCCCCCGTCCCTGGGGGGTTTCTGGATGGTCACTAGATATAAAACAAGAGGTAAGCCTGACACTCCCCAGCCTTGGAGAGAGCACAGCTCCCTGGTTCCAGGCACATGTTTCCACCATGGCGGAGGAAACACAATAACTGAGGCCATTGTGGAAGAGGAGGGATTTAAAGGCTGCATGTGTTTCCTGTGAAGAAAGTGGTTGTCCTGAAAGGCGATTTGAGAAAGATGTGCATTGAGCATTTTTTTTAAAGTGTGGACTTATACTTTAACCTCCACATATGGAAAGGCTTCTTCACAGTAAGAGCTGAGAAAATGTGGAATAGACTTCATTAAGAACTGGTTCTGGCCAGCAGTGGCGTTGCTATGGGGGTGTAGGGGGGGGGGGGCTGCACCCACGTGACCAGAGAGAGCCACCCTGCCAATCAGCGCCATCAGAGAGAGCAAGCCATGCTGTTAACCAGCGCCACCAGAGAGAGACATGCCATGCCACTAACCAGCGCCGAGAGAGAGAGAGAGAGAGAGAGAGAGAGAGAGAGAGAGAGAGAGAGAGAGAGAGAGAGAGAGAGAGAGAGAGAGAGAGAGAGAGAGAGAGAGAGAGAGAGAGACAGACATGCCACTAGCCAGCGCCACCAGACACAGACATGCTGCTAACCAGCGCCACCAGAGAGAGACAGACATGCTGCTAACCGGCGCCACCAGACACAGACATGCCGCCAACCAGCGCCACCAGACACAGACATGCCGCCAACCAGTGCCACCAGAGAGAGATCCATGCCGCCAACCAGCGCCACCAGAGAGAGCCATGCCACCAACCAGCGCCACCAGAGAGAGATCCATGCCGCCAACCAGCGCCACCAGAGAGAGAGCCATGCCGCCAACCAGCGCCACCAGAGAGCCATGCCGCTAACCAGCGCCACCAGAGTGAGCCATGCTGCTAACCAGCGCCACCAGAGTGAGCCATGCTGCTAACCAGCGCCACCAGAGAGCCATGCCGCTAACCAGCGCCACCAGAGTGAGCCATGCTGCTAACCAGCGCCACCAGAGTGAGCCATGCTGCTAACCAGCGCCACCAGAGAGCCATGCTGCTAACCAGCGCCACCAGAGATGGCCATGCCGCTAACCAGCGCCACCAGAGAGAGCCATGCTGCTAACCAGAGCCACCAGAGAGAGCCATATACACAAATAACAAAAATACACAAAGCCACTGCCAGGGTGCTACAGTACGGACCAGTCTCGCCCTGGGCACACAGAGTGAGCGAACGTCCAGCTGGAGGGATCACTGTATTGATTTCCAAAATGTGTTCCAATGAGCTCCAACGCTCTGCTGCTGGCCTGGCATCAGGTGACACCAACCCTAGTGACGCCACTGCTGGCCAGCTCAGTGGCTTATTGGATTTATTCATAAATATATAAAGTATACCTGGATACTGACATTTATAACTAAAAGTTCATCCTGAGAATATCTGAATGCCTCACGGGGTATTCCCTGTTTGCTCCCCTGCTGGAGCAAATTATATCAAGCTTTATTTTTTTGCCTTCCTCTGGATCAACTGTGGGTATAGGATTGCGTATCTGAAAGTTGTGTTTTTGTTTTTTCTATTGGTTGAACTAGATTGACTTGTGTCTTTTTTCAACTTGGCTAAATATGTAAAGGACATACTCACATCTAGACGGCTTATTCCATAGTTAATGTCCAAAATGACATGGTAGACACCCCAACAAGACAGATTATATCCTGCGGTAGGAATCATGATTGGTAAGGGATTGAGGAATTTAGCTTTAGATGTGACTTCTTGCTGCAACTTCGGCCCAGCCTTGGCGAGAATTGCTCTTGAGACTTGTCCAGCATTTACTTTCAGGTCAGCGCCAAGTGAATTCACGATAATTGTTGTCTGTGAAAAAAATAAAAAAGACAAGCAGAATCGTTATTACTACAGCAACAATGTAACACCTCAGATTTCAATGTAGGCTGTATATGCATGGAGTGCGGTGCACACAGTACTTGTGTCTTTACATCTTCCATACTGGCTGCTTATTAAACATTAAAAACAAACCAGCGAGCCCATTTCACCATGTTTAGTCCATATATAAGCAAAACACTTTTTTTTTTTTCCTTTTCTGGATCTGTACTATACATTTGTAGCACCCTCCTAGATAGGGTGCCAGAATTTTAGGTAAATTAGGTTATTTTTGGCTCCTCTATAATCATTGGAGCAGCTGTTGATTTCTTCTGGCTGATTTGGGTTTCACAGGCTGCAGGTTTGATTGCTTTCCCCTGCCTTACCCTGACTTATAGAAATCAAGAGGTTGAGCAAGGCAAATGGGCGGTAGGGATGAGCTTTCAGTTCTGGTCGAACAGGAGTTAGACTCGAACATTGGCTGTTCGCTCATTCATCGAAAACCGAACATTATGGGCCGTTCGTGCCAAATTCAAACGCCATGTAATGACCCATAATGCACTGCGGATGCTCAGTGCCAATCAGAGCGCCCTCAGTTAGGAGAGCTGTAGTTGCCCAAAGGCAGCGTGCCTTTGGCCAATCATGGCTCAGGGGGACTAAGTCCACGCCCCACACTATATAAGATTGCCTGCATGTCGGCCACGTGTAGTGTGTTGTTGGCGTGGAGAGAAAGAGAGTCTCATTTAGATTGAGCAGGCAGATTATTCAGTTAGCTGCAGTGTATTTAATATATATATATATATATATATATATATATATATATATATATATATATATATATATATATATATATATATATATATATATATATATATATATATCTCCACTGTATCCAGTTTCGCTATATCTGACTGCAGGCCATTGCTGGTGTACTGTTTCTAATATACTTCAGGCAGTGTACACAGTATACAGTGCTGTGCACCCATAGTGCAGTTGCTAATTTTTCTGGTGGCCAATACAATACACCCATAGTTATTACAGTACAGTGCACCCCTAGTGCAGTTGCTACTACTTTCCTGGTGGTGTACACGGTATACAATACAGTGTGTTTTGTTTTGCTAAACAAAATTTACATCATGTCCGGTGGGCCACCAAGGAGAGGCAGATGCTCACAGGCCACTAAAAGAGGGCAAGCAGGCTCTGTGTCTACAGTCAACACAGTGCATCCTCAGCACTTATATGTCAGTATTACATTGTATATCATGTATGTTATGTGATTATATGTCAGTATTACATTGTATATAGTTTCATAGTTGCTAAGGTTGAATAAAGACACCAGTCCATCCCGTTCAACTTGAGTGAGCACCTACAATTGTCCCTATCCCTGTATATTACACATTTACATCAGTCCCTACCCTCAAGGAGCCACAATCCAAGGCCCCCATTCATATACTAGGGGTCAATTTTGGACAGAAGCCAATTAACCTACCTGCATGTCTTTGGAGTGTGGGAGGAAACCGGAGTACCCGGTGGAAACCCTCCACAGGGAGAACACGCAAACTCCAGGCAGGGAGTGTTTTGGTTGGGATATGAACCAGTGACCCTTCTTACGGCTAGGTGAGTGCTAACCACTACACCACTGTGCCACCCAAATATCATGTATGTTGTGTATATCATGTATGTTGTGTGATTATATGTCAGTATTACATTCTGTATTTATTCCCCTTATGTTTCCTATTTGTGTGATTTATACTGAAGCCAATTGACCTGTGATCGCTGTTCCCTAAATTGCCCCGTATTTCCACATCTGTGATCAGGTCTGTATTGTTGGTAATCAGTAGATCCAGTAATGCTTTATTTCTAGTTGGTGCCTCTACCATCTGACCCATAAAATTGGCCTTCAAGACTTCAAGGAACTGGTGAGCCTTAGGCCGCGTACACACGGGCGGATTGTCCGCCCAACTAAGTACGTCAGACAGTCTGACAGACTGTCCGCCGTACTTTTCAATGAACGGACTTGACCACACATGATGAACGAACAGTCCGCGGAAAACTTGCGCGATGACGTGTACAGCACGTACGACGGGACTCGAAATTCGACGTGCAATACACTGCAATGCAACCTTCGGCCGTGTAAATCCTTTCTGAGCATGCGCCATACTTAGTCCGTCCAACTTGCCTACTAACGTGCGGACTGTCCGCTGAAACCAAGTTTCGACGGACAAACTTACGGAAATTCCGAAAGACTTAGTCCGCCAGACTGTCCGCTGAAACAGTCCGCTGAAGCCCACACACGAGCGGACTGTCCGCTGAACTGTGTTTCAGCGGACTAAGTTGGCCGGACAATCCGCCCGTGTGTACGCGGCCTTAGATGAATGTGCGGTTCCCTCCGCCTGTCTAAAATCCCCCATTATGATAACACTTCCCATCCTTGCTGCTAATCCAAATTGTAATAGGAGGTCCCCCTCCCCCTTCTCTCTCAGGTTAGGGATCTATAGCATACTCCCAGTATTATTTTCCCCTTAGCTTCACCCATAAGGATTCCACCTCCTCCCTAGCTCCCTTAGTGATGTCTTTGCTCACATTCACTTGTACATTATTCTTGATATATATCCCCCTTTTTTACCCTCTCTAGCCCTGCGATATAGGGTACACCCTTGAATATTTGCCAGCCAATCATGAGAGATCTGTAGAACCAGGTCTCTGAAATTCCCACAAAATCCAAATCCTCCTCATACAACAGTATCTCTAGTTCACCCATCTTGTCCGCCAGGCTCCTGGCATTGGTGAACATGCCACGTAGTTTAGACCGGTCACATATTATCCTTATTGGGTGTTCAGAGATTGCAACTAGGACTTTTTACTATACTTACCTCGGGTTTATGTGCTTTGGTGAACCTACCACTAATGCCCCCAATACTAAGTAGACCTTGGACTTGGCTTTGTAGTAGTAGTAACTTAACCGATTCCCGACTGGCTCACGCCGATGTACGTCGGCAGAATGGCGTGGTTGGGCAAATGGCCGTACCTGTACGTCCCTTTAAATTTGCCGCTGTGCCATTGTGTGCAGGCCGGGACCGCCGTGAGTTGAGTCGCGGGTCCCGTGGACTCGATCACCGTGGGGATACCCGCGATCGTCCCATGGGGACAAAGAATTTTGTAGATGCTAATGTAAACAAGCATCTCCCTGTTCTGCCTAGTGACAAGTGTCACTGATCTCTGATCCCTGTGATCGGAGCAGAGATCAGTGACATGTTACACACAGCCACGCCCCCAGTTAGAAACACACCCCTTGACACACTTAACCCCTACACTGCCCCCTAGTGGTTAACCCCTTCACTGCCAGTGTCATTTACACAGGAATCACTGCATTTGTATAGCACCGATTGCTGTATAAATGGTCCCAAAAATGTGTCAAAAGTGTCCACCATAATGTGTCGTCATAAAAAAAAAAAAAAAAAAAATGTAATAAAAATGCCATAAAACTATCCCCTATTTTGTAAATGCTATAACTTTTACGCAAACCAGACACTTATTGCGATTATTTTTTTTTTTTTACCAAAAATATGTAGAAGAATACGTATCGGCCTTTTTTTTACATATTTTTGGTTGATATTTATTATAGCAAAATGTAAAAAATTATGTGTTTTTCTCAAAATTTTCACTTTTTTTGTTTATAGCGCACAAAAAAAAAAAAAAAAAAAAAAAAAAAAAAAAAAAGGCAGGAGGTGATCAAATACCACCAAAAGAAATCTATATTTGTAGGAAAGAAAGGATGTCAATTTTGTTTGGGAACCACGCCGCACGACCGCGCAATTGTCAGTTGAAGCGATGCAGTGCCGAATTGCAAAAAGTGCTCTGGTCAGGAAGGGGGTAAAATCTTCTGGGGCTGAAGCGGTGAAAAGTATATAACTAAGGGCAAAACTTTTTTTTGGTTTTAAATAGAGTGGAGAGGAATTAAAGCCTCTGTCTGGTTTTTACTGCTGTCTGTGCCCCTGTTAAAGGAGATTCCCCCTCTCTGTGTGTCCTGTTTACCATTGTCATTGAAAGAAAAAGTAAAAGAAAATCCCAAATTTGGGTCGTCCCCAGAAAAGTAGTAGAGGGGAAATCTTCCAATGGGAACACCAGTTCTGGTGACCTGGGGGGGGGGGGGGGGAGGCCCCAAGGAAGTCCCTTAATTTGCGGGCATTTTGTCTCACCTCCTGTTTGGCTGTGGGACAGGAAGTGAAGGGAAATCTCTGCAACGGGACACAGATGGTGAAAAAACAAAAAAAACAAAAAAAATAAAAACCTGACAGGGGTTATTACTCTTACTCTATCAAAAAAAATAAATAAAAAAAAATAAAAAAGGTTTTGCCTATGGCTCTACTTTAACCACTTCCCGCCCCTCATATGGCAAAATGACGGCCGGGCGGTGGTTCTGTTATCCTCACTGGGCGTCATGTGATATCCAGCAGGATAAGCCGGGGATGGGCAGCGTGGTGATAAGTGGTGTGATGTGTCACTGACATACCGCAACTCCGATCGTGTTAAAGGCCCTCTGATGTAGGCCCTTTACCACGTGATCAGCTGTGACCAATCACAGTTGATCACAGCGTGTAACCAGGAAGTGCCTGTCGGGCGCAGGGGCGGATCCAGGGGGGGGGCAACGGGTCAATTGCCCCCCCCGAGATTACCGGCAGGCTGGTTCCGCGGGTCCAATCGCGGCCGGTTCCGCGGGTACCAGCGGGCCGGTTCCGCAGGTCCAATCGCGGCGGGTTCCGCAGGTACCTGCTCGGCCGGTTCCGCGGGTCCAATTGCGGCCGGTTCCGCGGGTACCCGCGCTGAGTGGACGGTGAGGGGGGGGGCGGCTTCGGAGGGCTGCTGGCCAATCAGGAAGCCAGCAGGCAGGGGAGCAGGGAGATGACATCATCTCTCACTGCCCTGCATCCCTCCAGTTCCGCCCTCACTGTGTAAGAAGCTGTGTGCAGCAGAGAGATTGCATCATCTCTCTGCTGCCTATCTTCACTCTGGGACCCAAGAAAAGACCACCTTAGCAGAAAAGTGACACAGTAGGTGACAATCCGCAATGTGTGGCAGGCTACGTGGCAAGTGGCAATCCGCAATGTGTGGCAGACTACGTGGCAAGTGGCAATCCACAATGTGTGGCAGACTACGTGGCAAGTGGCAATCCGCAATGTGTGGCAGGTGACGTGGCAAGTGACAATCCGCAATGTGTGGCAGACTACGTGGCAAGTGGCAATCCGCAATGTGTGGCATACTACGTGGCAAGTGGCAATCCGCAATGTGTGGCAGGTGACGTGGCAAGTGACAATCCGCAATGTGTGGCAAACTACGTGGCAAGTGGCAATCCGCAATGTGTGGCAGGCTACGTGGCAAGTGGCAATCCGCAATGTGTGGCAGGCTACGTGGCAAGTGGCAATCCGCAATGTGTGGCAGGCTACGTGGCAAGTGGCAATCCGCAATGTGTGGCAGGCTACGTGGCAATTGGCAATCCGCAATGTGTGGCAGACTACGTGGCAAGTTGCAATCCACAATGTGTGGCAGGCTACGTGGCAAGTGGCAATCCGCAATGTGTGGCAGACTACGTGGCAAGTGGCAATCCGCAATGTGTGGCAGACTACGTGGCAAGTGGCAATCCGCAATGTGTGGCAGGTGACGTGGCAAGTGACAATCCGCAATGTGTGGCAGACTACGTGGCAAGTGACAATCCGCAATGTGTGGCAGACTACGTGGCAAGTGGCAATCCGCAATGTGTGCCAGAATACGTGGCAAGTGGCAATCCGCAATGTGTGGCAGGTGATGTGGCAAGTGACAATCCGCAATGTGTGGCAGGCTACGTGGCAAGTGGCAATCCGCAATGTGTGGCAGACTACGTGGCAAGTGGTAATCCGCAATGTGTGGCAGGTGACGTGGCAAGTGACAATCCGCAATGTGTGGCAGACTACGTGGCAAGTGGCAATCCGCAATGTGTGGCAGAATACGTGGCAAGTGGCAATCCGCAATGTGTGGCAGGTGATGTGGCAAGTGACAATCCGCAATGTGTGGCAGGCTACGTGGCAAGTGACAATCCGCAATGTGTGGCAGGCTACGTGGCAAGTGGCAATCCGCAATGTGTGGCAGACTACGTGGCAATCTGCAATGTGTGGCAGGTGACGTGGCAAGTGACAATCCGCAATGTGTGGCAGACTACGTGGCAATCCGCAATGTGTGGCAGACTATGTGGCAAGTGGCAATCCGCAATGTGTGGCAGACTATGTGGCAAGTGGCAATCCACAATGTGTGGCAGACTACGTGGCAAGTGACAATCCCCAATGTGTGGCAGGTGACGTGGCAAGTGGCAATCTGCAATGTGTGGCAGGCTACGTGACAATCCGCATCTGGTGGCAGGCGACGTGGCAAGTGACAATCCGCAATGTGTGGCAGGTGACGTGGCAAGTGACAATCCGCAATGTGTGGCAGGCAACGTGGCAAGTGACAATCCGCAATGTGTGGCAGGTGACGTGGCAAGTGACAATCCGCAATGTGTGGCAGGCTATGTTGCAAGTGGCAATCCGCAATGTGTGGCAGGCTACGTGGCAAGTGACAATCCGCAATGTGTGGCAGACTACGTGACAAGTGGCAATCTGCAATGTGTGGCAGGTGACGTGGCAAGTGACAATCTGCAATGTGTGGCAGACTACGTGGCAATCCGCAATGTGTGGCAGACTACGTGGCAAGTGGCAATCCGCAATGTGTGGCAGACTACGTGACAAGTGGCAATCTGCAATGTGTGGCAGGTGACGTGGCAAGTGACAATCCGCAATGTGTGGCAGACTACGTGGCAATCCGCAATGTGTGGCAGACTACGTGGCAAGTGGCAATCTGCAATGTGTGGCAGACTACGTGGCAAGTGGCAATCCACAATGTGTGGCAGACTACGTGGCAAGTGGCAATCCGCAATGTGTGGCAGGTGACGTGGCAAGTGACAATCCGCAATGTGTGGCAGGCTACGTGGCAAGTGGCAATCCGCAATGTGTGGCAGGCAACGTGGCAAGTGACAATCCGCAATGTGTGGCAGGTGACGTGGCAAGTGACAATCCCCAATGTGTGGCAGGTGACGTGGCAATCCGCAATGTGTGTCAGGCAACATGGCAAGTGACAATCCGCAATGTGTGGCAGGTGACGTGGCAAGTGACAATCCGCAATGTGTGGCAGGCTACGTTGCAAGTGGCAATCCGCAATGTGTGGCAGGTGACGTGGCAAGTGACAATCCGCAATGTGTGGCAGGTGACGTGGCAAGTGACAATCCGCAATGTGTGGCAGGTGACGTGTTAAGTGACAATCCGCAATGTGTGGCAGGTGACGTGTTAAGTGACAATCCGCAATGTGTGGCAGGCTACGATGCAAGTGGCAATCCGCAATGTGTGGCAGGCTACGATGCAAGTGGCAATCCGCAATGTGTGGCAGGCTACGATGCAAGTGACAATCCGCAATGTGTGGCAGGTGACATGGCAAGTAACAATCCGCATTTGGTGACAAGTGACGTGGCAAGTGACATCCTCAGGGCTCCCACTGATTCTGCATTATGGTGAGTTGAACCATTTAATTTTATATTACAATGTAATAATAGAAATAATGCGCTTCAATCATCCTGACACCATAACAACCATGGTGCCGTAATGATTGAAGCGCAAATACCAGCCATTTCCCATATAAATTGCCCCCAAAAAAACATATTTTATAGCAGTGCCCCTCCCGAGATTAGACTCTGGATCCGCCCCTGGTCGGGCGGTGGGTGGGGTGTGTGCCCTGATAACCAGCGCAGGGATTATCAGTGCCGCCTATCAGTGCCCATCAATTCTACATATTAGTGCCTCCTCATTAGTGACAATCAGCGCCTTGAGGCGATTCTGTTTGCATTTGCAGCGCTATACAAATCTTTCATTCAGTGCCCATCAGTAAAGAAAGAAAACATTTTATAACAGAAACAAAGAACAACTTTTTTTTTTTTTTTTTTTTTATTTGTTAGGCTCGGTTCACACAGGGGGCGACTGCGATCTGACTTCAGGTCGCTCTAGGTCGCCTCAAGTCGCCTCCAAGTCGCGCTGTAGAAAAATGAATGTGAGTCAATGGAGCTGTCTTAATATACGCTACTGCAGTAGCTCCGACTTTAAAAAAAGGTTCCTGTACTACTTTTAAAGTCGGAGCTACTGCAGTAGCGTATATTAAGACAGCTCCATTGACTCACATTTCTACAGCGCGACTTGGAGGCGACTTGAGGCGACCTGAAGTCGGATCGCAGTCGCCCCGTGTGAACCGAGCCTAAGGGCCGGTTCACACAGGGGGCGAATCGACTTGCCGTGCCGCGACCTGACAAGTCGCCCCCGTTCTGTACAATGGAACCGTTCTAAGAGGAGCGACTCGAGTCGCTCCGTCTTAGAAAAAAGGTTCCTGTACTACTTTTGGGCGACCTCGGGTCGACTTGCATTGACTTCTATACAGAAGTCATTTGCAAGTCGCCGCTGAGGTCGCGGCAGGTCGCGGCGAGGCAAGTCGTGTCGCCTCGCATCGCCCCCAGTGTGAACCGGCCTTAAAGCATAAAAAAAACAAAAAACAAAAAAAACAAACAAACACAGTGGTGATTAGGGATGAGCCGAACACCCCCCGGTTCGGTTCGCACCAGAATTTTCCAACAGATGGGCAAATCCGTACGAACTTTAGAACCCCATGGAAGTCTATGGGACTCGAACGTTCGCAATAAAAAGTGCTACTTTTAATAGCCAATATGCAAGATAGTGTCCTAAAAAGGGTTTGGGGACCTGGCTCCTGCCTCAGGGGACATGGGTCAATGCCTAAAATGTTTTTAAAAATGGCCGTTTTGGCGGGAGCACTGATTTTAATGACGATTAAAGTGAAAAAAAAAAGTGAAATCTTCCTTTAAATATGGTGCCTGGGGGGTGTCTGTAGTATGCCTGTGAAGTGCCACGTGTTTCCCGTGTTTAGAACAGTCCCTGCACAAAATGACATTAAACGGAAATAACGTCATTGAAAACTGCTTGCGGTTTTAATGTTATATCTGGTTCTGGCAATATGGATGAAAATCATTGAGAAAAATGGCATGGGTAGCCCTCCCTGCCCATTACCAGCCTATTTGGGTCTTGTACGGATATTAATGGGAACCCCGTACCCATATTAAAAAAAGGAAATGCGTGTGGCCCCCAGGCCCTATATACTCAGAACAGCAGTATACAGGCGGTGCAAACAAGACAGGGACTGTGTAGGTTTGTTGTGTTAAGTAGAATCTGTTTGTAATTTTGAACTGGTACATTTTTAAAGTGTAGCTTCAGTCAAAAAAATCTAAAAATCTAATTAAAAAAAATAATAATTTGACGTGGGGGTTCCCCTAAATATCCATACCAGACCTGAAGGGCCTGGTAATTGAATTTAGGGGAACCCCTATGCTTTTTTTTTTTTTAAATCAATGAATGAATTGTGCTCCGTAATACAGAGAACACTCACTGAGTGTTCTCTGTATTAAGGGAGCCGACAATTGAAAGTGATTTTAAAAGACTTTTTTTCCTTGCGAAATGACACTTTGTGCAGGGACAGTTCTAAGCACGGGAAACATGCGCCCCTTCACAGGCACACTATAGACACCCCCCAGGTATGAAATTTAAAGGAATATTACACTTTTATTGTTTCACTTTAATCATTATTAAAAATCACTGCTCCTGAAAAAACAGCCATTTTGAAAACTTTTTTTTTGCATTGATCCATGTCCGTTGGGGCAGGACCCGGGTCCCCAAACACTTTTTAGGACAGTAACTTGCATATTAGCCTTTAAAATTAGCACTTTAGATTTCTCCCATAGACTTGTACAGGGTGTTCCGGCTTTTCGAATTTGCCACGAACACCCAAATTGTTCACTGTTCGCTGAACAGGCAATGTTCGAGTCGAACCCCAACGCTCATCCCTAAACACTATAAGCCCTCAAAGTGACTCTTGGTAGGCGCTGGAGCGCCCTGCTGTGAACGATGATCTCAAGAATTGTAAAAACATGCCATTGTTGAACAGTGGTAGAAAAATAGGGCCTGGTGGTTGTGGTGCTGGTGCCACAACACTGTAAATCCTCACAGTTACTCTGGGTGGGCGCAGGAACGGGCCCTGCTGTGAAATATTATATCAACAATTGTAATTACATGCCCCTGTTAAACAGGGGCTGAAAAATTGGGCTGGTGGCATCACCCAGAACCAAAAATATTCTTCCAACATATCAGCGGAGGAGGAAGAGGATAGACAGTCAACATAACAGGACAGTCACTCAGCATCAGCATAGGCAGTCTTGAAGGGATGTGGTATTTCAAAAAAAATTATTCGGTTACATCAGCTTCAGGTGCTTGGTAGCTGGTGGTGATCCAAGACTGATTCATCTTTATGAACGTCAGTCGGTGGACAGGCGCACCCTGTGATCGGTAACAAAGCCACCAGCAGCACTGAAGGTGCTTTCCGAAAGAACGCTGGATGCAGAACAGGCCAGTAGCTCAATTGCATACTGTGCAAGCTCTGGCCAGTGATCCATCCTCAAGATCCAGTAAGCCAGAGGATTTTTGGTGGGGAAGGTGTCCAAGTCTGACCTTGCCCCTAGGTATTCCTGTACCATGTAAATCAGACGCTGGCGATGGTTGCTGGAACCAATCATACCTTGGGGCTGCGGACTAAAATATTGTCTGAACGTATCGGTCAGACGGCCACCTTCTCCACCGCTCCTTCTGACCGATGCCTCAGCAACACGTTGTCCAGGACCAGGAGTTTGTAACCTCCCAGTCTCTGGGAATGCGTTGCACAAACCTTTCTGCAAGACCACCTGGAGAGGTCTCATCCTCTGCTCCCTCTGCGACGGCAAGATAAGGTCGGCAACTTTACCATTGTACCGTGGATCAAGGAGAGTGGCCAGCCAGTAATGGTCCCTCTCCTTGATCCGAAGAATACGAGGGACCTTCCGCAGGCTTTGCAGGATCAGGGAGGCCATGCAGCGTAGGTTAGCTGAGGCATTCGGTCCGGAGTCCTCTGGGTCACTAAGGCCAACATGATCCGCAGCTACCTCCTCCCAGCTACGTACAAGTCCACGGGTTTCTTGGGACTGTAAATCATCCCTACAAGACTGCTGCTGCTGATGCTGAGTGCCAGCCTCCACCTCCATGCTGACACAATCGTCCTCCTCGTCCTCTTCCTGTGTGATGGGTGGGAAAGCAGGAACACTGTCAGGATAAAGGAGGCCTTGAGAGGCAAGGAAGTCCTCTTCCTGCCTCTGTTCTGCCTCAAGTGCCCTGTCCATTATTCCACGCAACGTATGCTCCAACAGGTGGACAAGAGGTACAGTGTCACTGATGCATGCACTGTCACTGCTCTCCATACTTGTGGCCTCCTCAAACGGTGACAGGACAGTGCATGCATCCCTGATCATGCCCCACTGGCGTGGTGAGAAAAAACAAGCTCCCCTGACCCTGTCCTGGTGCCGTAGTCGCACAGGTACTCATTGATGGCCCTCTGCTGCATGTGCAGCATGGCCAACGTTGAGTTGCACCTGGTGGGCATGTCACATATAAGGCAGTTCTTGGGCAGGTTCAACTCCTTTTGGAGCTCAGCCAGCCGAACACAGGCATTAAATGATCATCGGAAATGCACACAGACTTTCCTGGCCTGCTTCAGGACATCCTGTAAGCCTGGGTACCTGCCCAAGAACCACTGCACCATTAGGTTAAGGACGTGAGCCACACAGGGCACATGGGTCAGTTGTCCCTGTCGGAGGGTGGAGAAGAGGTTGGTGTCATTGTTGCAAACCACCAATCCTGGCTTAAGCTGGCGTGGTGTCAACTACCTCTCGGCCTGCCCCTGCAGAGCTGACAAAATATCTGCCCCAGTGTGGCTCCTGTCCCCCAAACAAACCAGCGCTAGCAAGGCATGGCATAGTTTTGCCTGCGTACTTGCGTAGCCCCTGGAACGCCTACGGAGCACCGCTGGTTCCAAGGACAGAGCACTGGAAGAGCCCATGGAGGAAGAAGAAGAGGAGGGGGTGGAGGAGAGAGGTGTGTCACAACCAATAATAGCATTTTGGAGGCGTGGTGGCGGAACAACCTCCAACACTACTGCACTTTGTCCCGCATCCTTCCCAGCTGCCTGAAGAGTGACTCAATGGGCCGTGAAAGATAGGCAACGTCCCTGTCCATGCCTGCTGGACCATGAGTCAGTGGTAATATGCACCTTACCGCTGACCGCCCTGTCCAGCGAGGCAAGGACATTGCATTCCACATGCCGGTAGAGAGCCGGAATCGCCTTCCATGAGAAAAAGTGGCGTTTGGGGACCTGCCACTGAGGAACCGCACATTGTACAAACTCACGGAAGGGGGCCGAGTCTACCAACTGAAAAGGCAGCAGTTGAAGTGTTAGCAATTTAGTCAAGCTAGCATTCAACCGCTGGGCATGTAGATGGCTGGGAGTGTACTTTCTACGGTCCAGCAGCTGGGGCAGGGAAATTTGCCTGCTATAAATCGGATGTCGGTGTACCACTAGCAGAGTTCCCGGAAGCACTTGGCTGTGACACACCTAATTCTACACCTTCATTCCTCTCAGAGCAGGTTTCAGAGAGGACTGAAGGTCTAGTGGGGTTGGAGATGCCAGCTGATGAGGAGCAAGGAGAGGTCCGCTTTGTTCTTTGGTGTGGGTCTTTGAGGTAAGCTTGCCAACGAGCTGCATGGCAGGTCAACATATGTCTGGTCAAGCATGTGGTCCCCAAGTGGCTGATGTTTTGGCCACGCGAGATACGCTTGAGACATATGTTGCAAATAGCAGCGGTGCGATCTGATGCACTCGTCTCAAAAAAGGCCCACACCAAAGAACTTTTAGAATAACGCGCAGAGGCAGCGCCCTGCACAGGCGGAGCTATGCGGTGTGATTCAGTCGGTGTGCTGCCCCTAAGCTGGCCCCCGGAGGGCATCCTGCCTCATTGGATATGTGCCTCCTTCTCCTCTCTCCTACCAGGTACCCACGTGGAGTCAGTGCCCTCATCATCCCCTCCCTCTTCATCACTGGAGCAAACCTGGCAGTATGCTGCAGCTTGTGGAACATGACTGCCAGATTGCTGTCCTTCTTGAGCATCCCCTCTCTCTGTGCTCACGCTACTGCCTTCCTGTAGCTGAGTATCATCATCAGAGCCTACAAAACACTGGGCATCCTCCTGGAGCATGTACCCAACACTGTGCTCAAAGAGTTCAGGAGACTCCTCAGGAGGACGTGGTGGGTCTAGGGAAGGAGTCACTGATGATGACGACATTGAGACGAGGGAAGACGATGTGTTAGCAGCTGCTTTGCTAGTACCCTGAGCCTGGGTGAGAGAGGATGAGGAGGATGAAGAGGGCTTTGTCATCCACTCTACCAAGTGTTCGGCATGATGCGGCTCAACATGTCCAGCTGCCAAAAATAAGGACAAGCGTGTCCCATGGCCACGTGCTGATGACGATGCACCGCGTCCAAGACCAGCAATGTTGTCTCTAGACACAGAGCCTGCTTGCCCTCTTTTATTGGCTCGTGCCTGTCTGCCTCTTCTTGTTGGCCTTCCAGACATGGTAATGGCCTGAAGGGAGATGGGAAAACCAGCAATTGGGTAGTGTATATTGTGCTGGAGGCACACACAACACCCACTAACTTCTGCAGATGCCTTTATTATAGAATACCAGCAATAAAGGGTAGATACAGGTGTATATTGTGCTGTGCTGGAGGCACATAACACACACTAACTCCTGCAGATGGCTCAATTAGAGAAGAGCAATATAGGTAGCTACAGGTGTATACTGTGCTGGAGGCCCACAACACCAACTAACTCCTGCCGATGGTTTAATTAGAGAAGAGCAATATAGGTAGATACAGGTGTATACTGTGCTGAAGGCACACAGATAACACCCACTAACTCCTGCAGATGCCGGAACACTACACAAGTAGGTGGCCTTATATAGTGTGGGGTGTGTACTACAGAGCCTGAGCTATAATTGGCCACAGGCATCCTGCCTGTGGCCAATCATGGCTCTCCTCACTGCCGGTGCTGTGATTGGCCAAGCATGCAGGGTCACAGTGCATGCTTGGCCAATCATGAGCCAGCAATGCACTGCGATGGCTCAGTGCATTGTGGGCCGTGAGCACCACACAAATTTGGCGCGAATGGCCCATAACTTTCAGTATTCGCCGAACGTGCAAACAGCCAATGTTCGAGTCGAACATACGTTTGACTCGAACACCAAGCTCATCCCTAGTGATCAGTTAGAAGAATGCTCCTTACATTGGTGATCAGTGAGAAGAACGTTCCTTACATTGGTGATCAGTGAGAAGAACGTTCCTTACATTGGTGATCAGTGAGAAGAATGTTCCTTACATTGGTGATCAGTGAGAAGAATGTCCCTTACATTGGTGATCAGTGAGAAGAATGTTCCTTACATTGGTGATCAGTGAGAAGAATGTTCCTTACATTGGTGATCAGTGAGAAGAATGTTCCTTACATTGGTGATCAGTGAGAAGAATGTTCCTTACATTGGTGATCAGTGAGAAGAATGTTCCTTACATTGGTGATCAGTGAGAAGAATGTTCCTTACATTGGTGATCAGTGGGAAGAATGTTCCTTACATTGGGGGTCAGTGAGAAGAATGTTCCTTACATTGGGGGTCAGTGAGAAGAATGTTCCTTACATTGGTGATCAGTGAGAAGGACGTTCCTTACATTGGTGATCAGTGAGAAGAATGTTCCTTACATTGGTGATCAGTGAGAAGAATGTTCCTTACATTGGTGATCAGTGAGAAGAATGTTCCTTACATTGGTGATCAGTGAGAAGAATGTTCCTTACATTGGTGATCAGTGGGAAGAATGTTCCTTACATTGGGGGTCAGTGAGAAGAATGTTCCTTACATTGGTGATCAGTGAGAAGGACGTTCCTTACATTGGTGATCAGTGAGAAGAATGTTCCTTACATTGGGGGTCAGTGAGAAGAATGTTCCTTACATTGGTGATCAGTGAGAAGGACGTTCCTTACATTGGTGATCAGTGGGAAGAATGTTCCTTACATTGGTGGTCAGTGGGAAGAATGTTCCTTACATTGGTGATCAGTGAGAAGAATGTTCCTTACATTGGTGATCAGTGAGAAGAATGTTCCTGAAATTGGTGATCAGTGGGAAGAATGTTCCTTACATTGGGGGTCAGTGAGAAGAATGTTCCTTACATTGGTGATCAGTGAGAAGAATGTTCCTTACATTGGTGATCAGTAGTGATGGCCGAACGGTTCGCCCGGCGGTCGTTTCGCGGCGAATTTTGGCTGTTCGCGGTTCGCCAGACTATTGGCGCCGTTTGCCCGGCGGACTTCTGTGTTTTTACTGTGTAAAAGAACTTTGACCTGATGACACATCCATCATGGGGTACAGGACAGCCAATTGAGACATTACAGCACATGGACACTTGGACATTCCCCCTAACCTATAAATACACCCGATCCGGCGGCCATTTTACATTCTTCCTTCTGTCACTATAGGGAGAGGTTGCTGTGTGGAGTAGGGAGAGATAAACCACTAGCTATTTGGTACACAAAAGTTCTTTTCAGGACTGGTATAGGTGTTAGGTGTATATAGGTTTGCTGTGCTACTGATTGTTGCAGCAGCCTGAGTGTCTTTTGTTAGTTTAGAGAAAGGGACAGGACGGTGTGTGCTGCTGTAGGGACAGTCAGTTTAGTCATCATCATCATTAGCTGTTACTATCAGGTCCACAAAAGTGCTATTCCAGTAACCAGTTATTGTTCCAGTCTCCTCTGTTTTTCCATTTTATATAGGGACAGGCAGGAAGCAGTGTGTCAGGCAGTGAGGGTCAGTTTAAACAGTAGCTGTTACTATTAGTTCCACAAAGGTTCTTTTCAGGACTGGTATCAGTGGTATGGTAATAGGCTTGTACATGTATAATATTCTTTCTTCCAAATATAGAAAGAATATTATACTTGACTGCTGCCCTTCTGCTGCAGTCTGCTAATCATTCACAACTCACTTGTTCCACAAAGCTCTTTATCAGGACTGGTAACTTGGTCTAGGGTGCTACAGTACATAGGGTTGAGTGAGGTACAGTCTGCCATTCTATAAGGACTGGTATAGGTCCACAATACATAGGGTTGAGGTGCACTACTGCTGACCGCTGCCCTATACTGCAGCAGTCCTTCATCGGTATAGGGACTGAGAGTTTTGTCACAGGGTCATTTAAAAAATGACAGGCAGAGGAAGAGGCAGGCCCTTCCGCAGGGGTGGTAGGGGTAGGGCAGGAGCAACAGGCTTGAGCCAAAGAGGGAAGTTGCAGAATGTGCGTTCAATTACTTTAAAGGACGCACCAGACTTGGTTGAGTGGCTCGCTCAGCCTTACTCTTCTGCACCCTCCTCATCCTCTCGATCTGCACCCTCTTCTTCACTCTCTGCTATGTGCACCCCAAAGACACTACCACCAACAACACCACCACATACCTTCCGCTTGAGTCACAGGAATTATTTTCCGATCCATATCAAGACATTTCTGATGCGCAGCCACTCTTGGTATTGGATCAGGAAGAGGAGGTAGCAACAACCGCCACTCAGCAGTCTGACGACAGTACCCAGATCAGCCCAAGGAGGAGGTTGGTCCCCGGGGTTGCTGCCTACTCCGAGATCTCTACTTATAGCGGTGGGGAAGGTGACGTTGATGATGACGTGTCTAGTGATGTCACGTGGGTGCCCACAAGAGAGGAAGAGGAGGGGAGTTCAGAGGGAGATATGGACCAGCAGATAGGGAGGAGAAGCAGGAATAACTTACATTGCACAGGAGGGACAAAGCAGACTGCAAATGTATCAGGAGCGAGTCATCGACCATGTACGGTCACATCTGGCGCTCCCAGGACACCGGCACATGGCTCCGCAGTGTGGGCTTTTTTTAACGTGTCCGCTGCTGACAATAGCGTTGCCATCTGCGATCTTTGCAGTCAATGCATTAGTCGCGGTAAGCCCAACACTCACCTAGGGACGACCGCCTTAAGAAGGCACATGGGCAGCCATCACCGAGCCGAGTGGGAGCAACGGAACACACAAAGCCACACTGCAGGCTCTCACCGTCCAGCCTCGTCTTCTACTTCTCCTTCTCCTCTCTCCTCACAATTGTCCTCCACTCCACCTTCCATCACGCCAAGCTCACGTTTTTCTGCCAGAAGGCAGGCTTCCGTGGGCCTAATGTTCGAGCGTAAAAAAATGATGACGCCGGATAACCCTCTTGCCCAACGGTTGACGGCTGGCTTGTCAGAACTCATAGCCCGCCAACTAATGCCATATAAACTGATGGACTCGGAGGCCTTTTGCAAATTTGTGGCCATTGGAACACCACAATGGAAGGTCCCAGGAAGGAGGTATTTCTCAGAGAAGGGCATCCCAGAGCTATATGGCCATGTTCAGCGGCAAGTGAATGCATCTCTGGCACACAGTGTCGGTGCCAAGATACATCTGACCACAGACACGTGGTCTAGCAAACACGGGCAGGGAAGGTATATCACTTTTACTGCCCACTGGGTGAACCTTCTGACAGCCGTCAAGCATGTAACCCGTGGCACCCGTGTAGATTTGGTTTTACCGCCACGGATTGCATGCAGGCCTGACTCTTCTTCTCCTCCTCCTCCATTCTCCTCCCTCTCCTCCTCGGCTGACTCCTCCTTTTCCGCTGCTAGTGTCTCTTCCGCTGCGCCGCCCAAGCTCCCGAGAACCTATTCGACATGCCAGGTGAGACGTTGCCATGCCGTGCTGCGTCTGTTGTGCCTGGAAGCCAAGAGCCACACTGGCCCGGCACTCCTTTCAGCTTTGCGTTCACAGGCAGATCAGTGGCTAACACCGCTCAATTTGACAGTTGGTAAAGTGGTGTGTGACAACGGTGCCAATCTGCTTAGCGCATTGAGACAGGGCAAAATCACGCACGTGCCATGCATGGCACACGTCTTAAACTTGGTCGTGCAGCGATTCGTTGTCAAATACCCTGGGGTCCAGGACATCTTGCGGCAGGCAAGGAAAATCTCGGCCCATTTCAGAAGATCTTACACGGCCATGGCTCGCCTTGCTGACATTCAGCGGCGACACAATCTGCCGGTTAGACGTCTTATTTGCGATTGCCCGACGCGATGGAACTCAACCTTCTATATGCTTGATAGGCTGCTCCAGCAGAAACGTGCAGTTAACGTCTACCTGTATGAACTCTGCAGCAGAACAGGTTCTGGGGAGCTGGGGCTTTTTTCACCGCGCCAGTGGCTGCTCATGCGCGACGCATGCAGACTTCTGCACCCATTTGAGGAGATCACCAAACTGGTCAGTCGCAGCCATGGCACCATCAGTGACATGGTACCTTATGCCTTCTTTATGGAGCGTGCATTGCGTCGTGTCATTGATCAAGCTGTGGAGGAGCAGGAGCGGGAAGATGAGGAAGTCGCAATGCTGGATGAATTCCCAGGGGGGGCTACTCTATCTGAGACAAGTCAACAACAGGAGTCTGAAGAGGAGTCAGAGGAGGATGGTACCGGGGCGGATGAGGAGGAGCAAGAAGAGCATGCTTTAAACCTTTCTGAGACCCCTGTTGTTGTGCGTGGATGGGGAGAGGAGAATGAAGAGGACGATATTATCCTGGATGATGAGCAGGAGCCAGGCCTCCACACCGCTTCCACTTTAGTGCAAATGGGGGCCTTCATGCTCCAGTGTTTTAATAGGGACCCCCGTATAAAAAGCATAAGGGTCAAGGACCAGTACTGGGTGGCAACGTACTTAGACCCCCGGTACAAACACAAAATGGCGCAAATGTTACCGCCGTCGCAGAGGGCTGTCAGAATGCAGCACTTCCAGGCCTTGCTTCGAGAAATGCTGCATTCTGCTTTTGCGTGCGCTGGCAGAGGAGCAATTCCCACTCGCAGAAAAGGAGTTGCGGGTACCAATCCAACAGCGCCTGCAAGAAGAGGCCGGTTTGAAGATGTGTTGGTGACTTCGGATATGAGGTCATTCTTTCAGCCGACCCATCGACAGGTGTCATCCGGATCCAGCATCAGGGAACGCCTAGACCGTCAGGTGTCCGACTACATCGGGTTAACAGCCGATGTGGACGCTCTGAGGAGTGATGAACCCCTGGACTACTGGGTGGGCAGGCTTGACCTCTGGCCAGAGCTTGCCCAATTTGCAATGGAACTGTTGGCTTGCCCCTCATCCAGTGTCCTGTCCGAAAGGACGTTCAGCGCAGCAGGGGGGATCATGACCGATAAGCGTACTCGCCTAGCTCACGACAGTGCTAACTACCTCACATTTCTAAAAATGAATGAGGCATGGATCTCGGAGGAATTCAACACATGTGACCAGTAGACCATGTATATGTCTATAAACAATTTTTTTAATCGAGCACAGAGACCTTCTTTCTTCATTTGGCTCACTTCCTTGTCCAAAAAAAGCACACCGTACTATATGCCCGTACCCTCCTCTTTGAAGAGGTTGAGCGGTGTCATATTTCTACTGGGGCTGCTTATTATGAGGGGCTCCCACCATCCCTGTGCTGTGCTGACATCCTCCTGGGGCTGTACCTCTGCTGTGCATATTATGAGGGGCTCCCACCATCCCTGTGCCGACTTCCTCCTGGGGCTGTACCTCTGCTGTGCATATTTTGGAGGTGCTCCCACCATCCCTGTGCTATGCTCATTTTGAGGGGCTCCCACCATCCCTGTGCTGTGCTGACTTCCTCCTGGGGCTGTACCTCTGCTGTGCATATTTTGAGGTGCTCCCACCATCCCTGTGCTATGCTCATTATGAGGGGCTCCCACCATCCCTGTGCTATGCTGACTTCCTCCTGGGGCTGCTTACGGTGCAGGTGTCAGTGCTGTATATCACGGTGCTGATGTCAGTGCTCTCTGTCACGGTGCTGCTGTCAGTGCTGTATATCACGGTGCTGGTGTGAGTGCTTTATGTCACGCTGCTGATGTCAGTGCTCTCTATTACGGTGCTGCTGTCAGTGCTGTATATCACGGTGCTGGTGTGAGTGCTTTATGTCACGCTGCTGATGTCAGTGCTGTATATCACGGTGCAGGTGTCATTGCTGTATGTCACGCTGCTGGTGATCATCTCCTGCACCCTCTTCTTTGCCTACCCTGGTCCCTGACCTTCCGTCTCCTCCATTGCCTTCATGCGCTCCACAGTCCTGAATTGTCACAACAATTTCCCATATAAAAAAAGAATGCTTGTAGTTGTCGATCCCAGATTCACCTCATACATGTGTTATGTCATTGGCCATGTGGTGGGACTATGTTTGCACAGCTAATAATTATTTTGTGGCTGCAAATTTGACCTATAGGTTTGCGAAGTTCGCCTCCCATTGAAGTCAATGGGGCCCGCCGCGAACGTTCCGGTTCGCGAACTATCGGCCGCGTTCGCGAAACGTCCCGTCGGAAGTTCGTCCATCACTAGTGATCAGTGAGAAGAATGTTCCTTACATTGGTGATCAGTGAGAAGAATGTTCCTTACATTGGTGATCAGTGGGAAGAATGTTCCTTACATTGGTGATCAGTGAGAAGAATGTTCCTTACATTGGTGATCAGTGAGAAGAATGTTCCTTACATTGGTGATCAGTGAGAAGAATGTTCCTTACATTGATGATCAGTGAGAAGGATGTTCCTTACATTGGTGATCAGTGGGAAGAATGTTCCTTACATTGGTGATCAGTGGGAAGAATGTTCCTTACATTGGTGATCAGTGGGAAGAATGTTCCTTACATTGGTGATCAGTGGGAAGAATGTTCCTTACATTGGTGATCAGTGGGAAGAATGTTCCTTACATTGGTGATCAGTGAGAAGAATGTTCCTTACATTGGTGATCAGTGGGAAGAATGTTCCTTACATTGGTGATCGGTGAGAAGAATGTTCCTTACATTGGTGATCGGTGAGAAGAATGTTCCTTACATTGGTGATCGGTGAGAAGAATGTTCCTTACATTGGTGATCAGTGGGAAGAATGTTCCTTACATTGGTGATCAGTGGGAAGAATGTTCCTTACATTGGTGATCAGTGGGAAGAATGTTCCTTACATTGGTGATCAGTGGGAAGAATGTTCCTTACATTGGTGATCAGTGGGAAGAATGTTCCTTACATTGGTGATCAGTGAGAAGAATGTTCCTTACATTGGTGATCAGTGGGAAGAATGTTCCTTACATTGGTGATCAGTGGGAAGAATGTTCCTTACATTGGTGATCAGTGGGAAGAATGTTCCTTACATTGGTGATCAGTGAGAAGAATGTTCCTTACATTGGTGATCAGTGAGAAGAATGTTCCTTACATTGGTGATCAGTGAGAAGAATGTTCCTTACATTGGTGATCAGTGAGAAGAATGTTCCTTACATTGGTGATCAGTGAGAAGAATGTTCCTTACATTGGGGGTCAGTGAGAAGAATGTTCCTTACATTGGTGATCAGTGGGAAGAATGTTCCTTACATTGGTGATCGGTGAGAAGAATGTTCCTTACATTGGTGATCGGTGAGAAGAATGTTCCTTACATTGGTGATCGGTGAGAAGAATGTTCCTTACATTGGTGATCAGTGAGAAGAATGTTCCTTACATTGGTGATCAGTGGGAAGAATGTTCCTTACATTGGTGATCGGTGGGAAGAATGTTCCTTACATTGGTGATCGGTGGGAAGAATGTTCCTTACATTGGTGATCGGTGGGAAGAATGTTCCTTACATTGGTGATCGGTGGGAAGAATGTTCCTTACATTGGTGATCGGTGGGAAGAATGTTCCTTACATTGGTGATCGGTGGGAAGAATGTTCCTTACATTGGTGATCAGTGAGAAGAATGTTCCTTACATTGGTGATCAGTGGGAAGAATGTTCCTTACATTGGTGATCAGTGAGAAGAATGTTCCTTACATTGGTGATCAGTGGGAAGAATGTTCCTTACATTGGTGATCAGTGAGAAGAATGTTCCTTACATTGGTGATCAGTGAGAAGAATGTTCCTTACATTGGTGATCAGTGAGAAGAATGTTCCTTACATTGGTGATCAGTGGGAAGAATGTTCCTTACATTGGTGATCAGTGAGAAGAATGTTCCTTACATTGGTGATCGGTGGGAAGAATGTTCCTTACATTGGTGATCAGTGAGAAGAATGTTCCTTACATTGGTGATCAGTGGGAAGAATGTTCCTTACATTGGTGATCAGTGAGAAGAATGTTCCTTACATTGGTGATCAGTGAGAAGAATGTTCCTTACATTGGTGATCGGTGGGAAGAATGTTCCTTACATTGGTGATCAGTGGGAAGAATGTTCCTTACATTGGTGATCGGTGGGAAGAATGTTCCTTACATTGGTGATCAGTGGGAAGAATGTTCCTTACATTGGTGATCAGTGAGAAGAATGTTCCTTACATTGGTGATCGGTGGGAAGAATGTTCCTTACATTGGTGATCAGTGAGAAGAATGTTCCTTACATTGGTGATCAGTGGGAAGAATGTTCCTTACATTGGTGATCAGTGAGAAGAATGTTCCTTACATTGGTGATCGGTGGGAAGAATGTTCCTTACATTGGTGATCGGTGGGAAGAATGTTCCTTACATTGGTGATCGGTGGGAAGAATGTTCCTTACATTGGTGATCGGTGGAGAAGAATGTTCCTTACATTGGTGATCAGTGGGAAGAATGTTCCTTACATTGGTGATCGGTGGGAAGAATGTTCCTTACATTGGTGATCAGTGAGAAGAATGTTCCTTACATTGGTGATCAGTGAGAAGAATGTTCCTTACATTGGTGATCAGTGAGAAGAATGTTCCTTACATTGGTGATCAGTGAGAAGAATGTTCCTTACATTGGTGATCAGTGAGAAGAATGTTCCTTACATTGGTGATCAGTGAGAAGAATGTTCCTTACATTGGTGATCAGTGAGAAGAATGTTCCTTACATTGGTGATCAGTGGGAAGAATGTTCCTTACATTGGTGATCAGTGAGAAGAATGTTCCTTACATTGGTGATCAGTGAGAAGAATGTTCCTTACATTGGTGATCAGTGAGAAGAATGTTCCTTACATTGGTGATCAGTGAGAAGAAATGTTCCTTACATTGGTGATCAGAGAATGTTCCTTACATTGGTGATCAGTGGGAAGAATGTTCCTTACATTGGTGATCAGTGAGAAGAATGTTCCTTACATTGGTGATCGGTGGGGGAAGAATGTTCCTTACATTGGTGATCAGTGAGAAGAATGTTCCTTACATTGGTGATCAGTGAGAAGAATGTTCCTTACATTGGTGATCAGTGAGAAGAATGTTCCTTACATTGGTGATCAGTGGGAAGAATGTTCCTTACATTGGTGATCAGTGAGAAGAATGTTCCTTACATTGGTGATCGGTGGGAAGAATGTTC